>NC_047141.1:31463272-31525772 GCF_009829125.3 Periophthalmus magnuspinnatus | reverse complement strand
CTGGTCCTCCTCTGCCCCTCTCCCTCCTCCTCCTCGTCTGGCCGATTTTTCTTGTTTTGTCTGATTTTTCCTGTTGTTTTGTTTTTGTGTGTATATCTCGGTGGCTGAGTGGCTCATGTCTCACAGCAGAGGGTTTGGTTCGATCCCCGGGTCGCCCAGGCCTTTCTGTGTGGAGTTTTTCATGTTTCTCCCCGTGTCTGGATGGGTTTCCTCCTGGTACTCCGGTTTCAGCCATCAACCAAAACATGAACGCCCTTCGAGACAACTGTTGTGACTTTGGGCGTTACAAAAATAAAATGAATTGGGTACTTCATCACCACTGCTGACCTGTAACTTTGTACTTATGGCACCACCTTCTTGTCTCCGTGTAGACAGACGGGGGCCGATATTATGGAACATTCTAGGCGAACCTATAACGTTTCCATCATGACAAGCAGGTGGTGCAAAATGGCAGTTTGAACAGAGACACTAAATCACAAAAGAGTGCAGTTTTTGAAGTACCATTGTATTCCCTCCATAAATAAATAAATAAAATATCTGTTACTCAGATTTTTTCCTTAAAAACTGCAAATCCGGCAGTTTAGACGTCTCCAAACGTGTTCTGAGATGCACAGAGTTCATAAGATTCTTGTATTAGTTTGTCAGTTCATATTTCAGTCTTTTCCTAATTTAAACTGCGAACTTTACAGACACAAACACAATATCTTTTTTATAGATAATAATCTATGACACCTGTGGATCATGTTATAATTTTGACATTTTAAATCACAATATTAATCTAAAACGACTTAAAAAGGAGCTGATGTCGCCATAAACGTCATCACGACAAAGCGCCGCGTAGAAAATAAAATCGGAGAACTAAGTGCGTACGTTACAGTGGGCGTGTCCCGGTGGCGCTGAAAACAGGGGTCGATCTGCGAAATGACAACTTTGTGAGGGTAAATGAGAAGAGGAAACTACCACAACACAATTAAAAGCTCTGAAAAGTCCATTTTGCATAATCGGTCTGCCTTAAATTGCAAATCTAATCGCAATTAAGAGATTCTCCCCAAATTGTCCAGCCCGACCGCTCATCACATTAACAAGAATTACTTAACCAAGGTGAAATCCCAGAGGTTGCCCGCGCTCCGGTAACAACATAACCCACGTCCCATCTGCTTCTTTCCAGGCCACTAATTTCACTTACATAATAATACCCCATTAGCGCTGCTGCCACTTTTGTATAACGCATCAAATCTGTTCACCTTTTAGAGCACTTTGTGAGCGGGTTTAGTAAGTGGTGCAGTTATAAACAAGCTGGAAATCTCTAATACGTCCAGCGTTTATACAGCCATTAATGTCCCATCAGGATTGCGTAACATAAAAATCCGTTCACACTGATTAGGCATTAGGTTTGTCACGATAGTTATAATATTGCGTGGACTTTTCTTTGCACTACCGGGACATTTTTGGTTATTTTTTTTAGCTGGATGATAAGATTTAAGCTGTGAAAAGTTGAATTAATAACTTTTGTGACTCATTACAGACGCAAACTAAGAACTAAAGTGGTTTATTCTGTTGTTTATTTATAGCAGAGTTTTGTTTTTGTTTTTTAACCTCCTGAGACACACATTTTGGGTTGTTTAGGCCACAGCGCAAATTTTTAGAAGAACAGCAACAAGAACATGTTCAATTTTGAATATTTCTAAGAGTTTAGAATATTTATTTTTTTGTTTATTTTTATTTTATTTTTTAATTTAATTATTTTTATGTAATTATTTTATTTTTATTTGTTTTTATTATTATTTTTATTGTATTTTTATTTTTATTTTTTATTTACTTATTTTTTTATTATTTTATTTGATTAAAGCTCGGGTCTCAGGAGGTTAAAGAAGGACATCAGTTTGACAATATGCACAGGCAAATACTAGTTGATCTTGTTTTATTTTTGGAAAAAGTACAACCTCGACCCTCACTCCATCCATCCACCAACCAGAAATCTCACAACGATGTAGGGAATTAAACCTTATCTGAGCAGAACACTTTTAGAATATCATCAGCCAGTTGCAGCTCATGATTTTCTAACAATATTGTAGATTTAGAGTCGTTTCTGTGGTTCAAATCTTCTCTTGGGTTGTTGTGTCAGTGGCATAAATTAGAGTTTATCTTCGTTTATCTTCTATATATATATCGAAATTCAAAATGTGTCATCGTGAATTGGCCAAACTAAAATTTAAGCTAACAGGAGTTCAGTGCGGGACAGGAACAAAAGAGCAACTTGCAAATTGTATAAGATTTAAGTTTATTTTATTACAAAATGGGGCACAGATGCATTGATGATTAGGGTCAAATTCGTAAGAGGATTAGGACAAGATATTAATACACGTTACCGCACAGGTTATCAGAGCAGACTCCAGGCCATTTATGCTACAGCCACATGGAATTATTACTAGAATAAGTTTTTACATTCCAGGAAAAGATCACTGTGTAACTTTTTCGTTTACGTGAAAGTTAGTGTTTTACCTAAATTATTCCACTTGACTTCTACTGTATTAATCTGCATAAAGACAAGCCTGTGGTGCCACTATCCCAGGTTACAGGTCAGGTCTGTGGAGCAGTCAGCCTTGTCACAGTACGAATGCAAGATTTTTTTTTTCTTTTTAGCAATAAAACATTTGTAGATATATGTGTTAACAGCATAAACAAACCAGTAAAGCTACACTATGCAGCATTCCAGTCAAATTAGTAACACCTCCATTGAGACAAGCAGGTGGTGGATTAGAAAAGTTACCTTGTGCAGCTTTAAAATGTAACTGTAAGTACATAAAACAAGCTAACATTAGTGAAGACATATGTTAGAACTATTTATTTTGGAAAACTGGCTGCAAATGTCAACAAAGACAACAAACAAGGGGGCTAATTTTGAGCTAGTGGAAAAATGTGTGGAAAAATGCAATTTACGCAAGCAGAAAACACATTAAAATGATATATTGGCAATGCAAAATGAGTCTACTGACAATGAAATGAAATATACAAGTGTGCAATGCATTAGTCAAGCTTCATTTGTTAGCTTTAGCCTGTGGTGCTAGCTGCAATGAACCATAAACAGTGACATAACTCTGCTACTCTTGGAAAAAACAAGCTAATTCTGTGGTTTCCAACTATAAAGAGTAATATAGCTGTCCCCCAGTCTGGTTTTAATCTTCTATTGTCTACAAATAAGCAAGACAACACAATAAAACAAAAACTAGTGGGTGCATTTTTTGCTTCATAATATCACCAAAATTGCCATAATGCACACAAATGTCCTTTTAAATGTTGTTAAGAGGAATCCAGGGATATTTTAACTTCACAAAAATGCGTTAAGTAAACAAATTCAGCTATAAAATCAAAGCTGGAGCAAAAAAATGTGGAAAATAGTGATAATAGTGTAGCATGGTTTTCAGCTCACCAGTCAGGCGCTGCCAAATCCGGGCTTCAGTCGCTCTTTCCCGGGGTCTTTTGGGTCAAATCCCGGTCCGACCAGCACCGATCCGGTCCTACAGCAGCACTCTGACCCCAAGCTGGAAAAAAAGCCTCCTGTCTTTCTACCTTCTTTCTCCCATGACCCACAAACCCTCTCTGTTTGCGCCGCTCGCCTGCGCCTCTGCTCGCTCCGACTCTGCCAAACCCGCGTCACGATTGGTATTCACAAACCGTTTTACGCACAGTGACGTCAGCGCGTACAGAGCGAGCGCAATGACGTCACGCGCGAAACGCCTGGAGACCAAAGTCCAGCTCGTGACCCCAGAAAAGACAGTTTTTAGGCGTTTTTAGACTTTGAAACTTTAGCATTTTAAAAGACGATGTGAAAAAGCCTGCGTGTATTTCATTTAAAAGCGAAAAAAATATTAAATAACATTATAAAAGGATGGCTATTTATATTTATTATATTTGTAAAAGGACAGTCCATATCAGTGTGGGCTGATCTGGGACAGTGTGACCTCAAAATGAAGGAGGTGGAATTGGGGAAAAAGGTTTGAAAATTAATTGGTGGATTGATTCAATATTTGTCACTAGATGGCGCAAAAGAGCCGTGTCAAACAATGGGAAAGGTCCAACTAGTGGTGGAAAGAGGTAGTGTCAGTGTCACTTCTGGGCTGCAGTTTGAACATTTGTTTTATTTTGAGACAGATTTCTTCATGATTTTGTCCTCATTTTGATTAATTATTATTTTGAAATATCTCATCTGGTTTATTCTACTTTTAGACCTGGTTTATTGTCCTAACTCATACCTGATATAGTCCTGGTTTAGGTCTGGTGCTGCTGGATACTGGAGCAAAACAGAGAGTAAAAAGTAAAAGTATTTCATGCAGATTTTGAGATCTAATACAGCTTCAAATGTAGTGATTTCGATATAGAACTGTGCGGTTTTGTTCAACAGAAACAGCCGAATCAATGTTTTTATTCGTATATTTACGTTTGAATTATGAACACGTTAAAAATAAACCCTCAGCCTTTTCTGCGGGTCTCAAACTATAATAAAAAAATACTTTTACTTTTCAGTTCCTGTTCAAAAACGTAGCGGAGTTGAAAGCACAGATACTGCACATAATGCATGTGTTTTCCATGTGAATTTGCTGCTATACATTCAGTTTCAGTGGTTTTCAGACACTATATCGTTCTACAATACGCAGTACATTTCTGACGCTCAAATAAACTTTACAAATAAGAAAACTGTAGAAGAAAATGGTGAAAATCATGCCAGAATCTCTCACCTGTTTGTTAATCGTTGATACTGGAACATTTAATCCCACCAGAACTGAGACGGGAAAGAGGTTTTTAGATGATTTACTTCACAAAAATGAAATATACTCCAAGGAAAAGCAAAACTGGATACGTTAATGACACAACCACAATTTAATAATGTGCTAACTAACTTGTATCCAAACACCTGCTCCTGTTTTTAATGTTTATATAGACTTGTTAACTGTTTGGGTTTTTTTTTTTTTTGCTGTTTTTCTGTTTTTATTGTATTTTAAACTGGGCACTTATGAAAAAGAGAGTTAAAGTGTTCTCATTGTGTTTCCATGTATAAATAAAGATAAGTAAATAAATGAATACATAAATGAATAAGTAAAAAAAAAAGAATGAATAAATAAATAAGAAAAAAATAAATAAGAAAAATTAAAAATAAGAAAAATAAATAAATGAATAAATAAAAAATGTATTAAAAAATAAGAAAAATATGTACATGAATAAATAAGAAAAATATATACATGAATAAATAAATAAGAATAAAAATAATAAAAATAAATACATTAAAAAAATAAATAAATAAGAAAAATAAATACATAAGAAAAATAAATACATGAATTAATAAAAAAGTAAAAGATAAATGAATAAATACATAAGAAAAAAATAAAACTAAATAAATTGGGGGAATGCCAGACTGAACAGGTGAGATTTAGTAGTGATTTAAAATGCTGCCGTGAGTCCGAGCTCCTGATGGATTGTGGGAGTGAGTTCCAGAGGGCGAGGGCGGCACTTTGTCCTGACGACGGGGGTCAGGACGTTAGTGTTAGTGCTGATCTGAGTTTTGATTGAGAGTCTTGTCACTAAAATAAACGTGTGGGGGTTTTTCTTTTTGTAGTACGTTATTGCAATATGTTTGTTAATACTGCTTATTGATAACATTTTTACTTAAAAGTTTAGCATTTTTCTGTTGTTCTTAAAGGCAGCGGCAGGTCAGAAATATGGGGTCCTGGGGCAAGAAGCCTCACATGGGCCCCCCTCTAATATAAATCAATAGAAACATGGGCCCCTAAGACTCTGGGTTCCCCCCCGACTAACACTATTATTTTCACATTTCTTTTTAAGAAATGTGATTTCTTATGTAAGATTTCTTATGTATCTATTTTTCTTATTTATTTATTTTTATTCATTTATTTATTTTTATTATTTATATTCTTATTTATTTATTCATGTATATATTTTTCTTATTTATTTATTTTATGTATTTATTTTTCTTATTTCTTTCTTATTTTTTAATTTATTCACTTATTTATTTTTATTATTTATATTCTTATTTATTTATTTTTTATTATTATTTTAATTTATTCATTTATTTATTTTTATTATTTATTTTTTAATACATTTTTTATTTATTCATTTTTTTCTTATTTTTTTTCTTTATTTATTCATGTATATACTTTTCTTATTTATTTATTTATTTTTCTTATGTATTTATTTTTCTTATTTTTTTATTTTTTTATTATTATTTTAATTTATTCATTTTTATTATTTATATTCTTATTTATTTATTCATGTATGTATTTTTTATTTATTCATGTATATATTTTTCTTATTTTCTTATTTAAAAAAAAAATAAATTATTTATTCATTTTTTTTTCTTATTTTTTATTTTTATTTTTAATTTTCTTATTTATTTATTCATGTATTCATGCGTAAACACATCTTCGTCCGTTATCTCCGAACCAAAAAAAATAAACGAAACCGATGTCGTATAGTGCTTTTATTATGAATTTCGTAATGTTTTGACAGTTCTCATCAATCAACAACAATATGTCAGCATAATCCGTCACCACTGTCGCTTTCCCCCCCCGCCACCATTTTCGTTTTCAGACGCCGTGCAGAAGCTCGTCGTCGCAATGTTTCGTTCCTTCTTAACGTCACGCTCAAAAAAAAAACTTACCGACAAAGGTTAGCACTGCACATTGAGAGGCTATACACAGACATAACAGCAAGAGACACAGAGGGAGCGTGGAGGAGGCCGGAGCGAGGGAGTGAGGAGCACGGACTTTACATTCTTATAACAAAGGATTGCAGTTTTTCCGTGTAAATAAAATCATCATAAAAATGTTAAATATAGCTTCAAATATCACCCGGTGAAACATGGACCACGTGAGATGTGCGAGCGTCGAGGCATCACAGCGAGCGCCATTTTTCACTCGTTTGTATTTCAAATATTCATAATTACAACAATATTACACATAAATCGGGCGATAAATCAGACGTGACGCCGGAAATATCGACCGTATCACTACTACTATTTTTATTTTATCATATACTTTTTTTTTTTTTTACTGATGCTATTACAATGATTTCTTCAGATGGGAACAAAAATATAAAATTATAAACTGCTCTTTCTTAATTTGTGCAGATGAAGTATACAGACTGTCCGCAGTAGTAGTAGTAGTAGTAGTAGTAGTAATAATAATAACAGTATATAATTTTCATCATTCTATGTACAGGAAATTCATACAATACAATCAAAACTGCCCGTTCTGCGTACAGCCGGGGCAGGGGTAGCGCCATGGGAGTGAGCTGCAAAAAACAACGTTAAATCAGTTTAAAATGACTTGAATTGAGGTTTTTTTTTTTTGTGTAACTGTGTCGTCCAGGTCTGAGCCAGAGTAAAAGTGAAAAATAAAATCTGTAACGGGACAAAATGTCGTAAACAGACTTGGTGTAATCATTCAAGCCCTTAATGAGTGCTTTTTTAAATTCATTTTTTGCTAATTTTAATGCATTTACGGATTATTTACTATTAGTTTAAATATGTTTTTGTGTTTTTTTGTGTGTAACTGTGGGATCGCTCGGTCGTCCCGGTCTGAGCCAGAGTAAAAGTGAAAAATAAAATCTGTAACGGGACAAAACGTTGTAAACAGACTTGGTGTAATCATTCAAGCCCTTAATGAGTGCTTTTTTTAATTCATTTTTTGCTAATTTTAATGCATTTACAGATTATTTACTACTAGTTCAATTATGTTTTGGGTTTGTTTTTTTGTATTTTTTGGTGTTTTTTATCATTTTAAGTGTTGTCCTGACACTTAAACTCCTCCAGCTTTGGGTAAACGACCGAAAGGACAAAATTACAGATGCAAAAGGACAAAAGGAGCTCGGTCACACGGGAAGAGCTCGGAGTAGAACCGCTGCTCCTTCACGCCGAGCGGAGCGGTTGAGGAGGCTCGGGCGTCTGTTTTGGACGCCTCCTGGACGCCTCTCTAGGGAGGTGTTCTGGGCATGTCCCATCGAGAGGAGGCTCTGGGGGAAGACTCAGGACACGTTCGAGGGACTATGTCACTCGGCTGGCCTGGGAACGCCTTGGAGGACGTGTCTGGGGTGGGGGAAGTCTGGGAGTCCCTGATTGGACCGATGACCCCGCGACCCGATGGATTGGATGGAAGTTTTGTCCAGTTACAGATTTGAATTTGTCTTTAACTGTGGATCAGACCTGGACATCGTTTTTTAAAAGTATAATAATCTGTATTTCATATTCTGAAGTTCACAAAAACGTTGATTTTAAATAAATACATTATATTTTTTCCATGTTAATCGGAAGAATGCATTTTGAGTAGCTCCAAATTCTTGTTTTGGAAGACGTTCACGACAGAATAAACGGGAAAAACAACCTGACATATTTATTCACGTCAGCATATTTTTTATATTTTAATAAGTTCATGGTGTAAACTCAAAACTCCATCGTTCAAGTCATTTTTCACTAATGTGTGTGTTGTTTTTGCAGTGTGTGTCGGAGCAGGTTTGAAAGCCGTGTGCAGTCAGAGCTGTAGTTCAGAACAATCCACTGGTCATGTGTGAGGGGTCAGAGGTCACGTGTGAAGGGTCAGAGGTTCCTTCGGCGGCGCGAGCGATAATTGGCCAAAAAGCCTTTTCCAACAAAGAGAGTCAAAGGCTAATGGAGCCGGAACCGGAGCCAGAGCCGGAGCCGGAGCTGCAGCTCTGATTAGACTAAAAGCTGAGGTTTGGAGTTTAGTGACCTGCAATAACGTCGCCATCGTCAACTCAGGACGAACACGCAAACTGCACGAGCTCCACGTCCACGTTAGACCAATTAGGACTGGTCTGGTCCTAGTTCAGTCCTTGATTAAGACTTGGTTTAGTCCTGGTTTGGTCCTTGATTAGTCGGCTTAGTCCTAGTTCTAGTTAGTTCTAGTAACCGGACAGCTTTAGTCCTGGTTTAGTCCTGGTTTAGACTGGATGTAATTCCAATTTAGCATTTGTTTGGTCCTGGTTCAGTACTAGTTTAGTCCTGGTTTAGTCCTGGTTTAGTACTAGTTTAGTCCTGGTTTAGTCCTCCATTATTCATCTTAGTCCTTGTTCTAGTTAAGACCTGACTGCTTTAGTCCTAGTTTAAAATTGGTTTAGTCCTGGTTTAGACCAGATGTAATTCCAGTTTAGCGTTTGTTTAGTTATTTTAATCCTGGTAGTCCTAGTATGGTCCTTAGTACTAGTTTAGACCTGGTTCAGTCCTAGTTTAGACCTGGTTTAGACCTAGTTAATCCCTAGTTTATTCTTACTTTTGACCTAGTTTAGACCTGGTTTAGACCTAGTTTAGACCTAGTTTAGACCTAGTTTAGACCTGGTTTAGACCTAGTTTAGACCTAGTTTATACCTGGTTTATAACTAGTTTAGACCTGGTTTAGACCTGGTTTATACCTAGTTTAGACCTGGTTTAGACCTAGTTTAGACCTGATTTAGACCTGGTTAAGACCTGATTTAGACCTGGTTTAGACCTGGTTTAGACCTGGTTTAGACCTGGTTTAGACCTGGTTTAGATCTAGTTTAGTCTTAAGTCGTCGTGTCCTTTGTCCCGTCACAGTCCTACCGTAGACGTCCTCTCGTCCTTGCTCTAGTTACATTCTCGTGCGGTCTGGACCCTCTGGCACCTTCGCGTCGGCCATCTTGGCAGGTTTTATCAGATGTACGCAGAGGAATGTGTTGAGAAATGGAGGCTTTTACCGTAGAAAACTGCACCAGAAGAGTGAAGACCTGTACTTTTACAATAGCACAACGCCGGTGAGTTCTGGTTTTGTTTTTGTTTGTTGTTTTTTTTTTCATTCAGTGATGTGAAATAAAAACATCATCTTAAAAAAATCGACTTTCATTCAACCAGCGTTTCACTATACAAACACATGAACCATCTCGTGATTTCGTAGCACTGGTGCATTTACATTACACGTCTCCACTGCAAAGAAAGAAAAAAAATCACACATCGAGTTTGTAAAATCAGGCGAATTCAAAATCAGGGTCGTGATCTGAGCCGATTTCACAAGTTTAAACCAGATTTCATGACGAATCGTAAGTTTGAGATGGGTTTTTTTTAGCTTATTTTTATCACAACTGCTCACGCGCACATTCTTAAATCAGTATACACGGCGTACACTAGGGGGCGAAGTGCGTTAAGCGTCTTGCCCAAGGACACAACAACAGGATTTATCAGCAGGAACTCGAATCGCATCGTCAATTTTAAGTCCTAAGCGACAAACGCGGCGAGAAAACCAGTCAAATCCGCTGAAGTGTTAGTCCGTCTTCTGAATTCGCCTGATTACAGCTCGTTGTGGATTTTTTCCTGCAGCGTGGGTGGTGTTTTTTTGTTGTTTTTTTTTAAATCAGGTGGTTACACTGACTGTTTACATTGTGCCATTCAACGATAAGGTGGAGACGAGAGCCCGCGGTCGGCTGTAGGTCACAAATGGCGTACATATCTGAAGTGAGGGTGTCGTGCGGAGTGTCTGAAAAGCGATACATTCCTTATAACGGTTTGTTTTTCAAAGTGTGAGAGGCCGAGGTGGGCGACGTAAAAAGCGACGTAAAAGGAGATTAAACTGAAATGATTGATGGAATAATAATCTGAGTTTGTATTATATTTGAAAAAAATAAAAAAACTGAGTGAGAAAAGAGTAGACACGTTGATGATCTGTTGTGCCGTGTTTTTGATCGTGTGTGTTTGCTCGGCTCGTGCGGATCGATAATATTACAGATCAAAACGTTCACTGCAAACGTAAATGGTTCAAATTGATTAAGTTTTGTTTTATTAATAGTTTGGTGTTGGTTTAGTTCTGGTTTAGTCTTTGATTAAGACTCGGTTTGGTACGAAACAAAGTCTTAATCAAGGTTTGTTCCTCGTTTAGTCCTTCGTTATTCATAGTTCTAGTTTAGTCCTGGTTTAGTCCTGGTTTAGTCCTGGTTTAGTCCTGGTTTAGTCCTGGTTTAGACTGGATGTGATTCCAGTTTAGACTTTGTTTAGCCCTAGTTTAGTCCTGGTCTAGTCCTGGTCTAGTCCTGGTTTAGTCCTGGTTTAGTCCTGGTTTAGTCCTGGTCTAGTCCTGGTCTAGTCCTGGTCTAGTCCTGGTTTAGTCCTGGTTTAGCCCTAGTTTAGTCCTGGTCTAGTCCTGGTTTAGTCCTGGTTTAGTCCTGGTTTAGCCCTAGTTTAGTCCTGGTCTAGTCCTGGTTTAGTCCTGGTTTAGTCCCGGTTTAGTCCTGGTTTAGTCCTGGTTTAGACCGGATGTGATTCCAGTTCAGACTTTGTTTAGCCCTAGTTTAGTCCTGGTCTAGTCCTGGTCTAGTCCTGGTTTAGTCCTGGTTTAGTCCTGGTTTAGCCCTAGTTTAGTCCTGGTCTAGTCCTGGTCTAGTCCTGGTTTGGTCCTTAGTACTCGTCCAGAACTGACTTAGGCCTAGTTTAGAACTGTTTTAGTCCTAGATAAGCTTTTAGTCCTAGTTTAGTCTTTGGAAAGTCCAAGTTTAGACTTGGTTTAGTTTAGTCCTGGTCTAGTCCTGGTCTAGTCCTGGTCTAGTCCTGGTCTAGTCCTGGTCTAGTCCTGGTCTAGTCCTGGTCTAGTCCTGGTCCTAATCTAGATCTGGTTTAGGTCTAGTTTAGACTGAGGAAAGTCCAAGTTTAGACCTGGTTATCTTAAGCGTTAGTAAAACTTATGGACTAATATTAAAAATCAAGATATTCACTGCAAAAGTAAATAATTAAAATGGCTGGAATTTCTTTTGTGTAGTTTTAAATTTTCCATTTGTTTTTTATCGAGTTAAGATTATCAGGGAATAAAGGAGATTCTCACTCAGTCCTTGGAAAATATTTTTGACTTGAACTAAGAAGTTTTATTATACGGTATATGTTTGGCAATTGTGTTAGCTTAAAATCAGAAAAAATAAAATAAAATAAATGAATAAATACATTTAAAAAAAAATAAATAATAAAAATAAAAATAAAATAATAATAATAATAATAATAATAATAATAATACATTCTATATTGTCAGAAAATAATTAAATATAGGAACTAAAACCAGGCAGAAATGTGTTGAATCCATCATATAACGTCGTAAATAAATGTAAACTCGACTCGTGTTCGCGTGTTTCGTCCACGTCGCCCACCTCGCCTCTGTGTTTGAGTGTGTGGTTAAGCCGGTATGTGGTTTCCATGGTAACTGGTGCAGATAAATACAGAGTGGTCTTAGTAGCGGCGCGCGTTGCTGTCTCTGCCCTCCTTCTTGATGATGATTCTCTGATCGTCGCTGGCGTCGTCCGGAGACTCGGGCGCCTCCTCTTCCTCCTCGCCCTCGCCCTCCGTGTCCGCGGACATCCCCATGCGAGACTCGTACGACTGCGGGACGAGAGCAAAACGGAAAAGTGAAAAAGTTAGCGCTAGATTTTAGTTACAATAGAAGTTTTTTTTTTGTTTTTTTGTTGTTACCGCACTCTGTATATTGTATTTTAATAATATTGTACTGTTTCTACTCCATTTTTGACCATTTTAGTGCAAACCCGGCGCTCCCTCTAGTGGCCACTGTGATTTCAAGTACTACATGACATCACAGAAGACTGCCCTGATTAAACCCACGTGTTTCTGATACAAACATCTCACTTCAAGGGGTGGAGTTTAAAGCGCGGACACCCATAGACTGTACGACCCACAGCGTTCAGCTCCAGTCAAATGAAGCTAATCGAGGCTAGCGGTTATAGCGGCTAATTTGGAGCCGATGTTCGATATTTGGAATTCTGAGCACAAGTATCATAGCAACCAAAGAGCCAATCCGGAGTGAGGTTGTTGAAGGTAAAGCCCCTTTCCGCCGGCACCGCTGGTTTAGTAGGAAGTGGGCGCTTAGCAACTGTCAAATCAAACCCGTTGCTAACGCTAACGGGAGTGACCTCAGAAGGAAAACGCGCTCATGGACATTTAAATACAGTCTATGTGGATACCGGTTGGACCAATCACAGTGCTCTTTATGCCTCCAGACTCCGCCCCTTCTTTCCTCTGTTTTTGAATCCAACAGAATTTCAGTTTAGTTAAGCACTGCGGAACTTTTCTGTTGAAGGATCCATCATCTGCCTCCGTGTTATTTAAATTAACCAAAAGTCGTTGTTGTTTCTCGAAGTTACAGGTCGAATCTGTGGAAAGGCGACCCTGCTTACAGTAAGAATTCATGTTTTTCAAGGTAATTTTGAGCAGTAAAAGCACCTTTAAAGAAATAGTGTGGGACATTCTGAGCAAAGCCAGAAAAGTTCCGCGATGTACCTTTAGCTACAGCATTATTTTCACTGTCGTGTATTTTCACAGTCGCGTCTCAGAGGCGTTTACCTCCATGGGGTTGACGATGATGGTGAGAGCGGAGTCGTCCCATTGGTTGGTTCCCTCTTTAGCTCCGCCTCTGCCGCCTTCACCGCGGCGATGGATGGAGCGGATCCGGAAAACTCCCAGGATCACCATGACGACCAGGAAGCCCACGCACACCATGATGATGACAGTGGCCGCGCCGGGGACCACTACAGAGAGAGGGAGAGAGAGAGAGAGAGATGGAGGGAGGGAGGGAGGGAGGGAGGGAGGGAGGGAGAGAGAGGGAGAAAAAAGAGAGAGGGGAGGGAGGGGGAGGAGAGAAAGAGGGATGAAGAGAGAGAGATGGAGGGAGGGATGGAGGGAGAGAGAGGGATGAAGAGAGAGATGGAGGGAGGGATGGAGGGAGAGAGAGGGATGAAGAGAGAGATGGAGGGAGGGATGGAGGGAGAGAGAGGGGAGGGAGGGGGAGAAGAGAAAGAGGGATGAAGAGAGAGAGAGATGGAGGGAGGGAGAAAAAAGAGAGAGGGGAGGGAGGGGGAGGAGAGAAAGAGGGATGAAGAGAGAGAGAGATGGAGGGAGGGATGGAGGGAGGGAGAGGGAGAGGGAGAGAGAGAGGGAGGGAGGGAGGGAGGGAGGGAGAGGGAGAGAGAGAGGGAGGGAGAGGGATGAAGAGAGAGAGAGAGATGGAGGGAGGGAGAGAGAGGGGAGGGAGAGAGAGGGGAGGGAGAGAGGGAAGAGGAGAGGGAGGAGGAGAGAGGGAGGAGGAGAAAGGGAGGAGAGAGGTAGGAGGAGAAAGGGAAGAGGAGAGAGGGAGGAGGAGAGAGGGAGGAGGAGGAGAGGGAGGAGAAGAGGGAGGAGAGAGGGAGGAGAGAGGGAGGAGAGAGGGAGGAGGACAAGGAGGAGAGAGGGAGGAGGAGAGAGGGAGGAGGAGGAGAGAGAGGAGGAGAGGGAGGAGGAGAGAGGGAGGAGGAGAGAGGGAGGAGGACAGGGAAGAGGAGAAAGGGAGGAGGAGAGGGAGGAGGAAAGACAGGAGGAGAGGGAGGAGGAGAGGGAGGAGGAGAGGGAAGAGGAGAAAGGGAGGAGGACAGAGGGAGGAGGACAGAGGGAGACAAAAACAAACCTCCAGTCAGTGACATCGTGTCTGAATCTAAAACATTGGTTCGTGTTTTGAACGTCTCCACTGATCGTGTGATTTCTGATCTGACACTGACGACTGTTCCATCGAGTTCTGCAGGAAAAAAACATCTGAGGAACAATTTGACTTTTTTGGGGGGAGAATTATAATTGTAAAAAAGCAGGATTAAAATAGGTCTACATTTTGCTGCAGCACTGACTTAATTAAAAATCCCAAAGGATGAAATGTGGATAAAATTAACTCCAAACTCAGGTCAAGATAAAAGTTTGCTCAAAATAAACACATTTAAAAAGAATATAACATTTAATCATTCAGCTGATCGAGTTAAACCTACTACTGCACTTGTACTGTGTTGTATTTGTTGTGTTTTATTGTATTTTTGCATGTTTTGTTTTATATTTTGTATTGTACAGCACTTTGGGCAGTGGCGGTTGTTTTTAAATGTGCTTTATAAACACATTTCACTTGATATTTGCTCCATATCTGATGCTTCTTAACGTCTTTGATTGCGTTGCCGTTTGTTTTTTTTGCACGGAGCTAGTGATTTTGACGGCAAATAAGTTCTAAACGGACTACAGAAGCATTTTAAAGCCTCCAGAAAACATTTTACAGCATTTTCCGGACTATAAGTGTCACTTTTGTCATAGTTTGTCCGGGGGTGTGACTTATACTCAGACGCGACTTATATGTGAAATTATTCAAATATATAGTTCCACATCTTCACCACACGGGGGCGCTCTAGACTTGTACCAGCGTCTCCTCCTCCTGAACCACTGAACATTTAAAATTTCAACATTACGGTGATTTAAAAAACATCTGAGAAACACTGAACAATAGCGCCCCCTACGTCTTCCTCTGGAGTTGGTGGATTTGTTCAGAAGCGACACCGAGGATGAAGAATTCAGTGGATTTATTGATTTGGAGTGAGATCCAGACTAAACTTGTTGCTTGTTTTTATTCTTTATTTGTCTGATTAACTGTTAATATCTTACGTTAACAAACCAGACACGTGTTCAGTTCTGTCTGTGCTTCATGGAGCTGAATAAATATAAATGTGTTACGTTAGCATGCTAGCTCTCCATTTTATTATTATTATTATAACTTGACTTTAAAGATAAAATGTCTGTTCTTGGTCTTGGATTTTGTCAAATAAATTTCCCCAAAAATGTGACTCACTGTAAATTCTGGACTCTAGAGCGCACCTGAATATGAGCCGCACCAGCTAAATTTGAAAAGACAATCAATTTTGTCCATATATAAGCCGCGTCTGAATATAAGCCGCAGGTTTTCATATCGTAACGTGAGATATTTACACAGAAAGACAGTGCACGGACACGATTTTTTAAAAACTGTGCCTGAAAATTGACACCGACACGACATCAACACGGGATGAACACACCTGCAGGTTTAGAAAATAAAGCCGTACCAACACGAGCCTCTGCTTTTATTTTCTTTTGTCGTCTTTTTACATTGACCGAGTTGGATTCATTGATGCCGAGCTCACGTGCAGAGGCTCTATTTCCTTCTTTAATGGTCAAACTCACGCGCGGTGGCTCTATTTCCTTCTTTAACGGTCAAACTCACGTGCAGAGGCTCTATTTCCTTCTTTAATGGTCAAACTCACGCGCGGTGGCTCTATTTCCTTCTTTAACGGTCAAACTCATGTGCAGAGGCTCTATTTCCTTCTTTAATGGTCAAAACTCATGTGCAGAGGCTCTATTTCCTTCTTTAATGGTCAAAACTCACGTGCGGTGGCTCTATTTCCTTCTTTAATGGACTAATAAGACTTTATAATAAGAGAGACGGGAGGAAGAAAGAGTGAGAGAGAGGGAAGGAGCGTTGGGGCAGAGAGAAAAAGGGCGGCAAAGAGGAAGAGGGAAGAAAGAGAAAGGAGAGCGATAGAAAACGGGAGAGAAGGGGAGAGAGAAAAACGGGCAAAGAGGAAAGAGAGAGAGGTGT
Source organism: Periophthalmus magnuspinnatus (assembly GCF_009829125.3). Taxonomy (NCBI): domain Eukaryota; kingdom Metazoa; phylum Chordata; class Actinopteri; order Gobiiformes; family Gobiidae; genus Periophthalmus; species Periophthalmus magnuspinnatus. Next base: position 31,509,333 of record NC_047141.1, on the reverse strand, counting down.
CGATAAAGAAGAGAAGGACAGAGAGGACAGAGAAAGAAAGAGAGCAAGAGAAAGAGAGAAGGGATAGAACAAGAGGAGAGGGACGGAGAGGAGGGAGAAAGAAAGTGAGTGAGAGAGAAAGAAGGGATAGAAAAAGAAGAGACAGACAGAGAAGAGGGAGAAAGAGAGAGAGTGAGAGGAAGGAGGAGAGAGGGAGAGAGAAAAGGGGGCAAAGATGAGAGAGAGGGAAGAAAGAAAGAGTAGAAAGAAATGAGGAGAAAAAGAGAAAAGGAAGAGAGGGACAGAGAGGAGAGAGAAAGAAAGTGAGTGAAGGAAAGAAAACAGGGTCAGAGAGAGGGAAGAAAAAAGAGGGAGAGAAAGGAGAGAGGGATAGATAAAAGAAGAGAGGCATAGAGAGGAGGGAGGAGAGAAAGAAAAGAGGACGGGAGAGAGAAAAAGGGGGTAGAGAGAGGCAAGAAAGATAGAGGGAGGGAGAGGGGGAAAGAGAGGAGAGAAAGCAGAGAGGGATAGAAAAACAGAGAGAAAAAAAATGTACGGTATATATGTTTTTTAGTCCAGAAAATACGCAAATCAACACGACTTTATATCAGACTTTTGAAGCGAAACTTTTCCCAAATTCGCCTTTAACCTGGAAGCGCGACCACGAAGACAAAGACAAAGAAGAGCGTGATTTGGAGCGTTCAGAGGCGAAAGTGGGCGGGGCCGAATACAGTCCGACACAGAACGTGAACCTGAACGTGAGTCGAGTCGAGTTTGTGCGGCGGGAGCTGACCTGAGTTGCGGTGAGGGTTGGGTAAAGTGTGTCCGCTCAGCTCTCCGGAGTGATGCGACGGGTGGAGGAACTGCTGCTGCGACGCCAGGAGGTGGGACGGGTGGTACAGACTGTCCAGAGAGTGGAGGAAGTTCACCTGAGGACAAGATGGAGGACAGAGGGTTTAAACCACGAGGCTCGGACAAGGCGTTAAGGCGAAGGATGTGAAGGAACCGGTGGAGAAATGATCCCTCGTCGATTTAGCCAGAGGTGGAACGTGACAAAGTAAAAGTAAAAACAATGGTATCTGTACTGGATACTTTTTACTTTTACTTCATTTGAGAGCAGTATCTGTACTTTCTACTCTATATTTGGCTCAAAATCTACGTGAAATACTTGAACTTTTTACTCTTTAAGTGCATTTTTAAACAGGTTTTTTAATACTTTGATATTTTTATGTGATACTTTTACTTTTACTTGAGTGTTTTTGGTATCTGTACTTTTACTTAAGTAACAAAATGGAGTATTTCTTCCACCTCTGGTTACAGCAATGAAATAATTCCAATATAAAAACATTGGAAAAAAATCTTTTAAATGGGGAAAGTTCCTCACAGAATCCTTCAAATCATGAATATTTTGTCATTTTTTGTCAGTAAAATATAAATAACAGCCAATCAGGACGCAGGACACAATGGTCTACAGTCCAACAGCCAATCAGGACGCAGGACACAATGGTCTACAGTCCAACAGCCAATCAGGACGCAGGACACAATGGTCTACAGTCCAACAGCCAATCAGGACGCAGGACACAATGGTCTACAGTCCAACAGCCAATCAGGACGTAACTTCTCACCTCCAGAGTCAGTTCGTTGCTCGTGTATCGTCCGTTCATCTCGGAGCAGGACAATCTGAAGCGCCTCTCAAAGCGGGCGGAGCCTTTGGCCAGACGATAGCGAACGGAGCGGAGGACGTCCTCGTACACGGAGATGGACTCAGCTCCTGAACAACATCAAAGACGTTTAACGATAAGAACAACGAGAAAAGTTCTGTCTGCAGAGGTCAGAGGTCAGAGCGCGGCGTCAGAGAACCAGGGTTACATCAGTGACTCTTCACCTGTGACGGCGACGTACGGCGTAGTGTACGGCGTAACGTTTACCGTGTACGCCGCGGTGTTTACCTGTGATGGCGATGTACGCTGTGGTGTTGATGATCTCCAGACCTCGCTCTCGCACCACGTCCATGTCCACCAGAAGCTCCTCCCTCTCCGCGTTTAGCTCCTCCCCCAAAGGTTGTACCTCACAGCCATCCAGAGTGTGAGCCACGGCGTCCGACATGAGCGCTGAGAGAGAGGGAGAGAGGAGGGAGGAGAGACGGAGAGAGAGAGGGGTGGGAACATAAAAGAGGGAGAGAGGGAAAGAAAGAGACAAAGAGAGAGAGAGAGGAAGGGTGAGAGAAAACAGGGTCAAAGAGAGAAGAAAAAAGAGAGAGGGAGAGATAAAAGAAGAGAGGCACGGAGAGGAGGAGAAGGAGTGGAGGGGAAGAGAGAAAAGGGGCAGAGAGGAGGGAGAGAGGGAAAGAAAGAGACAGAGAGAGAGAGAGGAAGGGTGAGAGAAAACAGGGTCAGAGGGAGAAGAAAAAAGAGAGAGGGAGAGAAAGGAGAGAGGGACAGAGAGGGGGAGAAGGAGTGGAGGGGAAGAGAGAAAAGGGGCAGAGAGGAGGGAGAGAGGGAAAGAAAGAGACAAAGAGAGAGAGAGGGGAAGGGTGAGAGAAAACAGGGTCAGAGAGAAGAAAAAAGAGAGAGGGAGAGATAAAAGAACAGAGGCACAGAGAGGGGGAGAAGGAGTGGAGGGGAAGAGAGAAAAGGGGGTAGAGAGCCGCAAGAAAGATAGAGGGAGGGAGAGGGGTAGAGAGAGGAGAGAAAGCAGAGAGGGATAGAAAAACAGAGAGAGAAAAAGGGGGGCAAAGAGGAGAAAGAGAGAAAGGAGAGAGGGATAGAAAAAGAAGAGAGACGGGAGGAAGAAAGAGTGAGAGAGGGAGAGAAAGGAGAGAGGGAGAGATAAAAGAAGAGAGGCACAGAGAGGAGGGAGAAGGAGAGAAAGAAAAGAGGACGGGAGAGAGAAAAAGCGGGTAGAAAGAAGCAAGAAAGAGATGGAGGGAGAGGGGGGGAGAGAGGAGAGAAAGCAGAGAAGGATAGAAAAACAGAGAGAGAGAAGGGGGTGAGAGAAAAAGGGGGGCAAATAGGAGAAAGAGAGAAAGGAGAGAGGGATAGAAAAAGAAGAGAGACGGAGACGAAGAAAGAGTGAGAGAGAGGGAAGGAGCGTTGGGGCAGAGAGAAGGAAGAGGGAAGAAAGAGAAAGGCGAGCGATAGAAAAATAAGAGAGGGACAGAGAGGAGAGAGAAAGAGAGAACGGGTGAACGAGAGAACAGAGAGAGGGGGAGATAAAGGGCAGAGAGCAGGAGTTTAATCAGGAGTTAATGACACTTAAATATCACAGACACATTACTGCCAACTCTGATTACGAATTACAACGTCATTAGTGAAAATAAACACGAGGAGATTAAACTGACAAAACCAATTTACCTCCACTTCACTTTGAAACATTCTGATCCCCCCGAGTTTACGAACCGTCAAATCAAAATTATTTCACTTTTTGACTTATTTTCTTTTCATGTCGCGATGAAATTAGCCGTTTTCTTCACGTGCGCCGTTTTTGTTGATCTTCCGGGTCCTCTGCAACTTTTCCTCTCTATGCTAAGCCCCTCCCCCTTCAGAGCGCTATCTCAACACAATCAGCTGCATTTTGCTAACGAAACTACTGCACATCGCACCAGGTTTGTGAAGTCGTAGTGTACAGTTTTGTGCCGTGTTTTTGTATATTTATGGAGGATTGTCGTGCGGGAGCGTGGGTGATGTAGGCTTGTGGGCGGAGCCTCGTACAGAATCGTACAGCTAACCGTAAGCAGGGTTCGAACAGGGCGCGGGAGAGATCTCTAGATTACTCAAACGTTCATGGATGACATATTTATACATATTTTTGATGAAGGAAAAACATTATAACATGGTAGAACGTTAAATAAAAATTGATTTTGCACGATATTTCCTCTTTAACAAAACATTTTTATATTAATTCAAGTCCGTTTAATAAAATAAACACTGAATTTTGCAGTGTTTTTTTGTTTTTTTGTATTTGTAGCGTCTTACCTCCGCCCTCCATCCCCTGCGCCGCTGTGTTGACGGCGTGAGAGAGCGAGCACACGATCCTCAGCTCGGGGAAAAGAGGTACTCCGCGCGGGCTCTCGAACTCAGGGGCGGGGCGGGCCAGGTGAGGTCCGACCCCCGACAGAGAGATCTGCGGGGCATCCGGCTGAAGCACCACCAGGTATCCCTCCAGCTGCTTCAGGGACAGGCAGCTCTCCTCGTTAAAACATCTGCACGAAACGGAGAGAAAGAAGAAAGAAAAAAGAAAACAGGTTTGTACGTTTCAGGTTATTTAATGTGCGTTCAGACCATGTTTATGTAAATGGATGTAGCTAACCTGCTAGCACCGCGCTACAAACAGGAAGTGATCATGTTTCACTTCCTGCTCCATCGACTCTGGCTCCAATTCACTTTCTATTGATAAACCATGTCCTCTCCCTGTCTTTGCTGCTTCAGACTCATTTTGGTCTTAAATGTTCAGATTAACCCTCTACATGATCCTGGGGTTTTTTATTTTTAGTTATATTTTTTCCTTTTTTTATTTTGAGTTTATTCTTTCCTTTTTTTGTTATTTTGAGTTCTTTTTTTTTCTTTTGTGTTTTTTTTCTTTTTTTTAAACTTTTTTTTGTTATTTTGAGTTTTTTGGGTTTTTTTTTTTATTTTTTTATTTTGGTCTTAAATGTTCGTATTAACCCACTCTACATGATCCTGTTTTTTTGTTTTTGTTTTTTTTTTTAGTTTTTTTTTGTTATTTTGAGTTTATTCTTTCCTTTTTTTTTGTTATTTTGAGTTCTTTTTTTTAGTTTTTTCTTTTAAGTTTTTTCTTTGATTTATTTTTTTAATTTATTTTTTTATTTTGAGTATTCTTTTTTTTTTCATTTTGGTCTTAAATGTTCGTATTAACCCTCTACATGATCCTGGTTTTTTTTTATTTTAGTTTTTTTTTTTTTTTTGTAATTTTGAGTTTATTCTTTCCTTTTTTGTTATTTTGAGTTCTTTTTTTTTGTTTTTTCTTTTGAGTTTTTTATTTTATTTTATTTTTTATTTTTTTTTATTTTGAGTTGTTTTTTTTGTTTTGTTTGTTTTTCATTCTGGTCTTAAATGTTCGTATTAACCCTCTACATGATCCTGGGGTTTTTATTTCACTATTGTGTCTGTAAATCAAGATATGAACATTAAAAACAGACAAATCAGGTCCTTCTTTCCTAGAACTTTCTCCCGACTTCACTGTCTGTTTTCTTTTGTTTGGTGTATTTTGTTTTCCGTTTTGTACCCGTTGCTTCTCAAACAAGAATCTCTCCATAAAGCGACGCTAACGGCTAATCAAAGCTAATCAACGCTAATCTACGCTCACAATGCAAACAAATAAAAACACAAGTATCCTAATGACATAATACACTTTAATAACAGAGCGCAGATAAAACTGCTCCAATCAGAAGTATTAAAAATGACAAGAAGTTTCTCTCCATCTCTTCTATTTTTTACATTATTCTCTCTGTTTTTGTCTGTAAAACCCCTCACCACACACTTTATACACTTTTCTCACACAGGCGTTAACATTTTCTCACATTTCTCTCTCGTTTAAACTCTCTCAAAGTTCAAACCTTCGTAGGCGTCTTTGTCGGTGCAGAACGTTTCATCGACATTCTGGGTTTTGTCGGGGAGAAAACAAATCGCAAACGTACAGCACTTCAGAGTCACACTGAGATCCAACGTTTATGTAAATTTGTCTGAACACATTCTGTACTGGACAGGAGACACGGCACGGAGGAGACTGATGGACAATGGTCTACAGTCCAACAGCCAATCAGGACGCACGACACAATGGTCTACAGTCCAACAGCCAATCAGGACGCACGACACAATGGTCTACAGTCCAACAGCCAATCAGGACGCACGACACAATGGTCTACAGTCCAACAGCCAATCAGGACTGTTACTTCAACAATAATAAAATAACGTGTGAATATTCAGACGTAAATGATGTGATTCTCAAGAAAGAGAAAAAAATAAATACAAAAACTGACGAAAAAAGATAAAAATGAGTTTGTGACGTTAAGATGCGACTCAGGACTAATTCTGAGCCGTTTGGACAAAGATTATTAAGATTTTGAGTTACTTCCTGTATCACCACATGATGACATCACAAGGTGGAACAGAGTGAAAGAGGAGGGACAGAAAGATGAAAAAGAAGAGAGGGACAGAGAAAGAGAGAGAGAGAAAGAGAAGGGGAGAGAGAAAAAGGGTGCAAAGATGAAGGAGAAAGGAGAGAGGGATAAAAAAGAAGAGAAGGACAGAGAGGACAGAGAAGGGGGGGCAAAGAGGAGAGAGAAAGAGAGAAGAGGTAGAACAAGAAGAGAGAGATGTAAAGGAGGGAGAGAGAAAGAGAGAGAGGGAAGGAGTGGTGGGGGGAGAGAAAAATCAGGTAGAAAGGAGAGAAAGAAAGGAGAGAGGGAGAGAAGAGGGAGAAAGAGAGAGAGAAAGAGAAAAAAGGGGCAAAGAGGAGAGAAAAAAGAAATTAGAGAGGGATAGAAAAATAACAAAAGGAGAGGAGACAGGGGGAGAAAGAAAGGAGGCAGAAAGGAAGGAAAGAAAGGTGAGAAGGAGAGAAGAGGGAGAAAGAGAAGGGGGAGAGAGAAAAAGGGGGCAAAGAGGAGAGAGGGAAGAAAGAAAAAAGGAGAATGGCATAGAAAAAGAAGAGAAGGACAGAGAGGACAGAGAAAAAAAGAGAGCAAGAGAGAGAGAAGGGATAGAACAAGAGGAGAGGGACGGAGAGGAGGGAGAAAGAGTGAGAGGGAAGGAGGGGAAGGGGAGAGAGAAAAAGGGGGGCAAAGACGAGAGAGAAGAAAGAAAAAAAGAAAGAGTAGAAAGAAACGGAGAGAAAAAGGATAGAAAAAGAAGAGAGGGCCAGAGAGGAGAGAGAAAGAAAGTGAGCGAGAGAAAGAAAGAAGGGATAGAAAAAGAAAAAAAGAAAAGACAGACAGAGAAGAGGGAGAAAGAGAGAGAATGAGAGGAAGGAGTGGAGGGAGAGAGAAAAAAGAGGCAGAAAGATAGAAAGAAGAGAGGAGACTGTCAGTTCAGATGGAATTCCTTTGCTTAGAATTTTTTCACAGTGCGGCATTAAACTTATCCAGCCCGTCTCCATGGAAACAAGTGTGAAACAAGTTACAGGTTAAGTTACGGGTCAGATCTGTGAAGAGGCGACGCTGCCTGTATATGTACGCGTATAACTGAGTAACTGCAAAATAGATTTAAAAATAAGTTTAATACGGCAAAGCAATAAAATCACCATGGAAACAAGCACATATCGGAAAATCTACACAGTGCAGCTTTAATTTAATCAGCGTATATATGAGGATTTTTTTCATTTTTCTTTCTTTCTTTCTTTCTGTTTGCATTTTGAAGTGGAAGTGAAATCCAAACAGGGCGTCCGTCTGCGCGGGTTCAAACGCCTCGTGTTATTCTTGGCGGTTGTTTTAGTCACAGTCGTACGACACAGACTGAACGCGGCGGATTGTACTTCCAAAGACGAATCAATATTTTATCAGCTAAAAGTGACTGCTAAAGCCAAGTGCAAATTCACAGTTGTTAAGCACTGACCCGGAAAGACAGAGTGTATTTTTCTGCAGTGTTTTCTCTCCAAGTAAAAGGCGAAGACGTGTTCAAGCCACGAAACTCGATTATTAACGAGAAACTAGATTATTAGAATGTAGATTTTTATTTACTTTATTTTCTGGAGGATAAGTCGCTCTGGAGTATAAGTCGCACCAGCAAAAAATGCAAAATAATGAAGAAAAAAACATATATAAGTCACGTTTTTGGTGAAATTTATTTTACATTTTATCTTTAACGACATCTTCTCCGACGTTACTTTCGCCCGTCCCTCATGACGCGCTAATAAGCTTGTCCTTAGGTTTATAATGAAAATCCTGATAAAAAAAATCACTACAGAAATAATTTGAGATAACGGCGAGTTTATTATGTCTGTGCTAGATCTGCTCTTGTCTCCGCGACGACGTATCACGTAAAACGCATCAGACACGACGCACAAAAGTCACAAGCGAGAGAAAATGAGACAAAAACAAAAGACATTCAACGTTTTTTTTGCAAAGGAGAAAAGGTCAAAAGCACCAGAAGAGGAGCCTACGACCTCCAAGAAAAAGAAAGCGAAATTTAACAGACAACACCAGGAGTCCTACGTAAAATACGGGTTTGTCGCTACAGGTGACGCTCACACACTGAGTCGGCTCTGGAAAAAGCGAACGAGGCGACGAAACCTTCAAAACTGCTTCGGCAAATGGAGACTAAGCGCCCGGGATTAAACGATAAGACTTTAGAACAGGGGCGTCAAAATCATTTTCATCGAGGGCCACATCAACAAAATGGCTGCTCTCAAAGGGCCAGATTTAACTAAGATAAATGTCACTACGTTTTAATCTTGTTAATTAACTGTTTTTATATTCATTACTTATTCAAGTTACAAATATTGTATATGGATTTGCATAGACATGAAAAAAATGACTGTTTAACTGTGTATCTCCTGATAAACTGACATTTTAAGACAGTCAGACCTTTTAATTTACTTTGTCGTGGGCCACATAAAATGACGTGGCGGGCCGAATTTAGCCCCCGGGCCTTGAGTTTGACACATGTGCTTTAGAGGATATTGAAAGATACAAACGTGAACAAGAAGGACAAAGAATCAATCACTTAACTTATTTTTGACATTTATTTATCTGCCACGTGGTGAAGGTCGAGCCGTGAAAATAAAACCTACATTTTTTCAGTCTGTCGTGCAAAAAAGGTCGGGGATCCTTGTTTTAAATTAGCGTAATGTTGAAATTTTAAATGTTTAATTGTACAGGAGGAGTAGATGGTGGTACTTAAGTCTAGAGCGCCCCCCTGTGGTCGTCACGGTGACAATAACAAAGATGTGGAATTATATATTTTAATAATTTCACATATAAATCGCATCTGCCTGGAATGTTCCACAGTTTGGTATTAAACTTATGTATCCATACAAGACAAGGCCTGGTTACAGTTCAGATCTGTGGAGAGGCGACCCACTGAGAGAAGAGGGACAAAGAGAAAGAGAGAGAGAGGAAGAGAAGGGGAGAGAGAAAAAGGGTGCAAAGATGAAGGAGGAAGGAGAGAGGGATAAAAAAGAAGAGAAGGACAGAGAAAGGGGGTGGTGGGGCAAAGAAGAGAGAGAAAGAGAGAAGAGGTAGAACAAGAAGAGAGAGATGTAAAGGAGGGAGGGAGAAAGAAAGAGAGAGAGAGGGAAGGAGTGGTGGGGGAGAGAGAAAAAATCAGGTAGAAAGGAGAGAAAGAAAGAAGAGAGGGAGAGAAGAGGGAGAAAGAGAGAGAAAGAGAAAAAAGGGGCAAAGAGGAGAGAAAAAGAAATTACAGAGGGATAGAAAAAGAAGAAAAGGAGAGGAGACAGAGGGGGAGAAAGAAAAAGGAGGCAGAAAGGAGAGAAAGAAAGGTGAGAAGGAGAGAAGAGGGAGAAAGAGAGAGAGAGAGAGAGAAGGGGGAGAGAAAAAGGGGGCAAAGAGGAGAGAGAGGGAAGAAAGAAAGAGAGCAGAAAGAAAAAAGGAGAATGGCATAGAAAAAGAAGTGAAGGACAGAGAGGAGAGAGACAGGGGGGATAGAACAAGAAGAGAGAGAGAAGGAGTAGAAGGGGAGAGAGAACAAGACACAGAAAGGAGAGAAGGAGAGAAGAGGCACTGACAGTAAGAACGCAGGGTTTTCACTGTTTTTAGGACAAAACAACTAAAACACCTTAAATGAATAAATGTGAAATCGATGTGTTTTATTCCGTACAGTTTTATTCCAAACCAATATAATCTACACCACCAGAAAAGTTACATAGTGTAGCTTTAAAGGTCTTACATTATGCAAATTTGACTCTTGTGAGTTTTAAGTCGTGTTCTAATGTTGTTCCCTCTTCGAAAACAGACCTGGAGTTGTGTTTTGTTTCATTCACACATGTTTGAGTCACACTTTATTATTATTCTGTTGCATCTCCAAAGCTCAAAATGCTCAGTTCCACCTTGTGATGTCATCAAGTGGTAGTTTTCAAGTTAACAGCGACTTTTACCTTTAGTTCAGTAGAAATAAGTGACAATTCCAGGTCTGAAATGATCCAAATGATTCTAGAAATGAAGGTGTGTGGAGTTTAAAAACACAGTGGAGCACTTCCTGTATCACATGATGACATCACAAGGTGGAACAGAGCAAGAGAGGAGAGAGAGAGAGAAAGGTGAAAAAGAAGAGAGGGACAGAGAGGCTGGTGAAAGAGAGAGAGACAGGGAAGGAGAGGAGGGGGAGAGAGAAAAAGACAAAGAAAGGAGGGAAAGATAGGAGGGGGAGAGAGGAGGGAGAAAGAGAGACAGAGTGAAAAAAGGGGCAAAGAAGAGAGAGAACAAGAAGAGAAGGATAGAGAGGAGAGAGAAAGAAAGAGAAAGAGAAGGGATAGAACAAGAAGAGAGAGACGGAGAGGAGAGAGAAAGGAAGAGAGAGGGAGAAGGAGTGGAGGGAGAGAGAGAAAAAGACACAGAAAGGAGAGAGGGAGAGGAAAGAAAGAAAGAGAGAGAGAAAGAGAGAAGAGATAGAATAAGAAGAGAGAGAGACAGAAAGGAAGGAGAAACAGAGCGAGAAGGAGTGGAGGGGGAGAGAGAGAAGGGGGGTAAAGAGGAGAGAGGGAAGAAAGAGTTGAAAAGAAAAGAAGAGCAGGATAGAAAAAGAAGAGAAGGACAGACAGGAGAGAGAAAGACAGGGAAGGAGTGGACGGGGAGAGAGAAAAAGGAGGCAGAGGGGAGAGAAAGAGAGAAGGGATAAAACAAGAAGAGAAGGACAGAGAGTAGGGAGAAAGAGAGAGGGGTAAGGAGTGAAAGGGGAGAGAGAAAAGGGAGGCAGAGAGGAGAGAAAGAAAGGAGAGAGGGATAGAAAAAGAAGAGAAGAACAGAGAGGAGAGAGAAAGAAAGAGTTTGAGAGAAGAACTCAGCCTAAATCTGCAGGTTTGTGCGTTAAACGTGTGAATGAAACAAAACACAACTCCAGGTCTGATTGTGACGAGGAAACGACAGTAAAACATCAGAAAACAGCGTAACATGGACCTTTAAACTTCTCTATCTCCATGGAGACAAGATGAAGGGAAGAAAAACACAGGACAGTTATGTTTACGTCATCCTGTTGAACGTCACGGGCAAAGTTCACATTTTGTCCGACCTTTAACCCGATGGTGCGATAACGTTTGACCAAACTGAAAAACTCAAATGTTAGTTATTCCTTTTAAAGCCAAAAGTTACAGTGTCCCTGAGTGAACAGATAAGATACTGAGTCTTATCTGGTCCAGTGCGGAACTTTATGGACCTGGACCACACGCCTTATCTGAACTGAAGCAAAGTCCCGGTTTGATGAGGTCAGAGTCCAGGGGCAGCTGTGTTTCAGACACAAACGAGGCCCGACCGCACACCGCTGGTTTAACGGGGAGCGGGAGCTTAGCAACGCTGTCAATCAAACCTGTTGCTAACGCTAGAGTTTGTCTGTTATTAATGTTCATATCTTGATTTACGGACAAAATGGTGAAATAAAAACAGAGAGAGGGGACACAGTTTTTACACAGAAAGTGAATTGGAGGCAGAGTTAATGGAGCTAGACGTGCGCCCATGATCAATTCCTGTTCCTGTAATCGGTTAGCGGATTAGCTATGTCCATTTATATAAACAGTCTACGGTTTGTACCCAATATTCAGTGACATGTGATTATTAGAGACGTCTTGGCACAGATCAGCAGTCATATTTCAATAAGTTTGACCCACGGCGGCTGTGACCATAAGATTATTTATTTATCTATTTATTTATTTTGTTTTGTCTATAAACTGTCCCAAACTGTCTTCTGTCTTGTTGTGTGAATCAATGTGTCCTGTTATTAATGTGTCTTGGACCTACACTCAGTGCTTAACTAATGTTTGTCTGGCTTTAAATAAATAAAATAAAAATACAAAATTAAAAAAAAAAATTAAAAAAAAGATACAAAACAATTTTTTTTTTTTTTTTTATTTTATTTTATTTTATTTTATTTTATTTTATTTTATTTTATTGTTTTTTTTTACTTGTCTACAAACTGTCCCAAAGTGTCTTGTTATTAATCTTTGTACTACACTCAATGCTTAACTTGAATGTATGTCTGGCTTTAAATAAATACAATAAAAAAATAAATAAAAAAAGATACAAAGCAATCTGCATAACGTCCAAAGTGCTGTAAAAATCCAAACATAAACATTATTTCTACACAGATCTGGGCTTGTTTTTGTGTATTTACTGTTATGTCTGTTCTGTTATTGAAATGTTTATTCTTTTCTTTTCACAATTCTGTCACAACCTGTAAATAATAATAATAAAAATCCGATCAGCAGCGTCGTTTACCTGAGCGAGGTGGTGAGTTTGAGGGGCCGGACTCCAGGCGTGGCGAACCTCAGTGAGTTCCTGTACGTGACCTGCTGCACAGCTCGATTAAAACTCTCGATGTCGTCTCCCTCCAGAACCAGAACAGACTGACTCGGGTTCACGTGGACCTGGAGCGTCAAAACAGCACTTTAGTTTACAACGTTATACAGTCGTCCCTCGTTTATCGCCGGGGTTACGTTCCAAAAATAACCCGCAATAGGCGAACTCTTTATTTATTTATTTTTTTTACAATTATTCTATATGGTTTTGGCTGTAAACCCCTCACCACACACTTTATACACTTTATACACTTTATACACTTTTCTCATTTTTCTCTCTTGTTTAAACTCTCTCAAAGTTCAAACCTTCATCTTTATTCAACATCACAGTGCAATATGTTTGAGTGCAATATTTAATACAGTGCAATATTTAATACAGTGCAATATGTTTGACTGAGTGCAATATTTAATACAGTGCAATATTTAATGCAGTGCAATATTTATCACAGTGCAATATTTAATACAGTGCAATATTTAATGCAGTGCAATATTTATCACAGTGCAATATTTAATACAGTGCAATATGTTTGACTGAGTGCAATATTTAATACAGTGCAATATGTTTGACTGAGTGCAATATTTAATACAGTGCGATATTTAATGCAGTGCGATATTTAATACAGTGCAATATTTAATGCAGTGCAATATTTAATACAGTGCAATATTTAATACAGTGCAATATTTATCACAGCGCAATATTTATCACAGCGCAATAGCTAATACAGTGCAATACTTGATCAAGTGCAGTATGTGACTCTGCAGTATTTACTACCGGGTAATTGTAAATTTTGTTTGACTGAGTTGTAGTCCGGGGTGTTTTAATGTTTTAATGTCTGGCACTAGCACGTACTCATTTATTTTTGTTACATTGTGTTGTACGTGTCCCATGTGTGTATTGGAGGGTTGTTTTTAATCTCGCTGTGCATGTGTGTGGTGTTGTACATGTGTGTAGTGACAATAAATACATTCTATTCTATTCTATCTCATCTCATCTCGTGTTACATTTTTATCGGTGCGCTCCTTAAATGCGCTGTACCGGAACAATAAGTAGGAACCAATATTATTATGAAGAAAGAAAATAACGCATCCAACAAAATATAATAAATAATATCCATTGTTAATAAAATAAGTACAAAGTAATAAACAAAATACTAATGACCCAAATAAATGTTAATACATAAAGAGACACGGCACGGAGGAGACTGACGGACAATGGCCTACCGTCCCTTAGCCAATCAGGATGCAGAACACAACGCACGCTCATACGACGTAAAAAAACCCCCAAAAAAAACATGCGAAATTGAACTAAAAAATACGCGAAACATGTACAGAAGGAAGCGTTTTGTGCGTTTGTGGATGGAAATGATGAGTGTACTTCGACTGACTGGATGGATGACTGTATTACGAAATTAATAGGTGTGAAATCACTCATTAGGGGCTTGAATGACTGCGCTAAGTAGGACACAGACGCAGTGCACGCTTAGACCGAGCCTACAAACTGTACATAATAGGTGTTTGTGAGTTTTAGTGTCATTAGCGCCTCCTTCAGACAGATATAAGGCAGTGCCCAGCAGGAATCTGGACAAAACCTACAACGTTTTGTCCAGTTTACAGTTTTTATTTCTGTTTTGCTGTTGTATTTTGCATCTGCGCCATTTATGACCTGAACCTGTCCAGTGAAAAGAGCAGTTTTGCGATAACTTGGCACGAATATATTACCTTTTTTTTTTGCGTAGGTCGGTGTTTTTAAGTGTATTGTCGCTGATAAATAAACACATAAAATGAACTCAAATGGATGTGTAGAGTCACTTCAGATATTCAGAATGTTGTTTCACCTTTTCCAGAGTTTTTTTTTTTCCCCTCAGTCGTCCAGTTTTGAGCCATAGTAAAAGTAAAATAAAATCTGTCAACAGGATAAAACGTTGTAGGAGCAAAGACGTTTGTCTGCGCATCCAAGCCGCGGCTTGGATGCGCAGACAAACGTCTTCACTCCTACAACTTTTTGCCGGGGTTTTTTTCAGTTTTTTCTTCAAATAAGAACATCTGTGTAGTCCCTCAGTCGTCCAGGTTTGACCCATTGCAAAAAAAAAACAAATCTATCACCTGGACAGACCGTTTCGCTGCTCATCCGAGGGTTAGCCACGATGCTAATAGGTGTGAAATCACTCATTAGGGGCTTGAATGACTGCGCTAAGTAGGACTCAGACACAGTGCACACTTAGACCGAGCCTACAAACTGTAAATAATAGGTGTTTGTGAGTTTTAGTGTCGTTACCGCCTAAAATAAAATCTCTCAACAGGATAAAACGTTGTAGGAGTGAAGACGTTTGACAAATGTCTTCGCTCCTACAAGTTTTTGCCGGGGTTTTTTTCAGTTTTTTCTTTAAATAAGAACATCTGTGTAGTCCCTCAGTCGTTCAGGTTTGACCTATTGCAAAAAAAAACAAAATCTATCAACTGGACAAACCGTTTCGCTGCTCATCCGAGGGTTAGCCACGATGCTAATAGGTGTGAAATCACTCAGTAGGGGCTTGAATGACTGCGCTAAGTAAATCTCAGGCAGAGCACACCTAGCGAAGCATGACAGACCTAGTGTTCAGTGTCGTTAGCTCCTCCTGTGACTGTGAATGTGACTTTTTTAATCGATACCTGCTCAAACCGATACGTCTGACAGCGCTAGTTTTTTGGTGAAAGTTACAAAACAACCGATAAAACGTAAACTTGTCGACGCTGAGTTGTTGTTACCTTCATCCCGGAGCCCAGAGTCTCCAGGTCTCCAAAGTCCAGCCCCTCCCTGCAGGCGTACAGACACTCCACCACACTGTGAGGTTCCACACTGCCAGGACGCACCGTCACCCCCGACAACAGCCCGTGGTAACCGCCCACGTACTTCACTGAACAGAACACAGGACACTTAGTTAGAACTGCAACTGCTACTACTACAACTACTGCTACTACTACAACTGTTACTACTACTAAAAACATTTACTACTACTACTTCTACTACTACTACTACTACAGCTATTACTACTACTATTACCAACTTCTACTACTACAAACATTTACTACTACTACTGCTTCTACTACAACTACTACAACAGCTACTATTACTACTACTACTATTACTCCTATACTAATACTACTACTGCTACTACCAACCTGTACTACTACGACTACAACTACTACTACAACAGCTACTATTACTACTACTACTATTACTCCTATACTAATACTACTGCTACTACCAACCTATACTACTACGACTACAACAGCTACTATTACTACTACTATTACTCCTATACTACTACTACTATTACTCCTACTACTACTCCTACCAACTTCTGCTACTACTCCCATTAAAAATCCTATTACTACTACTACTCCCATTAAAAATCCTATTACTACTACTACTCCCATTAAAAATCCTATTACTACTACTACTACTACTACTACTACTACTACTACTACTACTACTACTACTACTACTACTACTACTACTACTACTACTACTACTACTACTACTACTACTACTACTACTACTACTACTACTACTACTACTACTACTACTACTACTACTACTACTACTACTACTACTACTATAACCAACTTCTACTGCTACTACTAGTGCTCCTGGTACTACTACTACTACTACTACTACTACTACTGCCACCCTTATTACTACTACTACTGCTAACTAACTTCTACTGCTACTACTCCCAATAAAATTCCTATTACTACTACTATAGTACTACCAATTTCTACTACTACTACAAACTTCTACTGTACTACTGTTCTACTGTAGTACTGTACTACTACTACTACTACTACCCCTATTAGTATTACTACTACTACTACTGCCAACTACTACTACTACTACTACTCCCATTAAATCTCCTATTACTACTACTACTATACTACTAGTACTACCAATTTCTACTGCTACTACTACTTTTATCTACTGCTTTTTTTTTTTTTTTTTTAACTTTTCTCTGCCTTTTAAGCTTTTCACAAATCCAAAAATCGACTGAAGTGTTTATGACTGAAGTGTTTTTATTTTCACACTTTTAAAATCATCTCTGATCTAAAATCTAAAACCTCCTGAATCTTTGAGTAAAAATCCTGTGATAAACACAAAGGTCTTTACCCTCTGGGATGGTGTTGTTGACGATCTCACGTGGCTCCTCCTCTGGCTCTGTGGAAAAACAGCAAAACAAAAGTGTTAGTCCTGGGAATACCACTGGGAATACCACTGGGAATACACCGGGCTGGAAAAGAGACAAAAACAATGGATATAGTATCGTTTGGAAATCATTTTAGTCATGAATTTAAACACATTTTTGGTAACACAGATGTTTTATCCAACTATGAAATGGTGCAAATATTTACTGAGTAATTTAAGTTGTGTTTATGTTTACAGACACAACAGGAAAACTGGGACTAAACTGGGATGAAACCTGGATTAGACCAGGACTAAACCAGGACTAGAACAAGACCAAAACGATATGTAGACAAGGATTAAACCAGGATCAAAACGAAGTCTAAACCAGGACTAAACCAGGACTAAACCAGGACTAGAACAGGACCAAAACAAAGTCTAGACCAGGACTAAACCAGGATCAAACCAGGACCAAAACAAAGTCTAGATCAGGACTAAAACAAATCAATCAATCAATCAGGACTAAACCAGGACTAAACCTGGATCAAACCAAAACCAACGCCTTAGTGACATAAAAACATATTTAAACTCAAACCACATATGTTGTATTTGTAACTGATAAATAAACTGTGAAATAATGATAATGGTTTTTATTATTAATATTTCATCATTATTGTATTTACTTACTTTCCAGAGAGGATATAGGACACGTGTTTTTCTGAGTTTACTTAAAAAAATAGACTAAATACTTAAGCCACATGCTGGTAAAAACATTAGCCTGGTCCCTGTGACTCTGGTGGATAAAAACCCTCCTCATTATTTGAGACGTGCTCCTTCCACACGGGGCGTCCCACGTGTCAACAGTTTTTCTGCTAATTGGCCTCGGCACATCGGGAATATTTATAAACCAGCACCAGGGTCACAGCGACAAAAGAGCCATCGACACAAGTGGGATCGACGAAAGAGCGATCGGCCTAAGAGCGATCGGCCGGAGAGCGATCGACCTACGAGCGATCGACGTAAGAGCGATCGGACTAAGAGCGATCGACGTAAGAGCGATCGGACTAAGAGCGATCGACGTAAGAGCGATCGACCTAAGAGCGATCGACCTACGAGTGATCGGCATAAGAGCGATCGACCTACGAGCGATCGACCTACGAGCGATCGGCCTGAGAGCGATCGACCTAAGAGCGACCGACGTAAGAGCGATTGACCTCAGATCGACCGACGTAAGAGCGATCGACGTAAGACTGATCGGCCTGAGAGCGATCGGCCTGAGAGCGATCGACGTAAGAGCGATCGACGTAAGAGCGATCGACGTAAGAGCGATCGACCTACGAGCGATCGACCTACGAGCGATCGGCCTGAGAGCGATCGACCTAAGAGCGACCGACGTAAGAGCGATTGGAGTGAGAGCGATCAGCCTAGGACCTGAGCAAAAACATCATCCAGATACAGTAAAATAACTTTATTTAAAAACGATTTTGTCACAATCTGATCTTCGTCGATCAGACCCTGTCGAAAAGACGTTCAGATGTGTACACTCATGCTAATACTAGTACTAGCTAGTTCTACTGCTACTACTACTACTACTACTATAATACCACTGCTAGTCCTACCAACCTCTCCTGCTCTTACTGTTCCTGGGTCACTCTACAGAACCTCAGACTTTAAACGAGCCGTGACAGTTCACAGATTCTTTCCTCTGGGCTGGATGAGACTGTAGTTTCATGTTGGGGCTGAAGCAGGTTTGACAGATGGACACGTCGGGCGGACGCTCGAGGCGGCGCTTTATGAAACAATTTATATCCATAACACAATCAGGCCGAGTTAAACGCCAACCTTCAGACCAGTGGAGAAACGCTCTGACTGAGCTACTGTTATTTTACACTATCGTCTGATCCGTTCTAATGTCGTTTCCTCGTCACAAACAGACCTGGAGTTGTGTTTTTGTTTCATTCACACATGTTTAACGCACAAACAAACCTGCATATTTAGGCTGAGTTCTTCTCTCAAACTGAAAATGCTCTGTTCCACCTTGTGATGTCATCATGTGGTGATACAGGAAGTGCTCCACTGTGTTTTTAAACTCCACACACCTTCATTTATAGAATCATTTGGATCATTTCAGCGTCTGGAATTGACAATCTACTACTGAACTAAAGGTAAAAAAACGTAGCAGTGAACCTGATAACTTCCACTTGATGACATCACAAGGTGGAACGTCGCGTTTTGAGCTTTGTAGATGTTACAGACTAATAATAAAGTGTGACTCAAACATGTGAATGAAACAAAACACAACTCCAGGTCTTTTTTTGATTATAACACGGCTTAAACCTCACAAGAGTCAATTTTTTCGCGATACAGGATGTTTAAAGTGCACTGTGTAACTTTTCTGTTGGAGTCTCTGATCAATCACCATGGAAACAAGCCGGTGACGCAACCGGGCCAAGTTGCAGACAGGTCTTATCTGTGGAGAGGCGACCTTGCTAACAGAATGAACATTTTGCTAAGTATTTTGAGCAGTAAAAACACCTACAGTACAATGAAATAAATGCTAGCTAGATGCGATCAATGCCATACTGCGGAACATTATAGACAAAGCAATAACATCTCCACGGAGACAAGTATGTGACAGAGCGGAAAAGTTACACAGTGCACCTTTAAAACACCTCAAAACACCTAGATTTTGTATTGAAGTCATTTTAAACACGTATCGGATGTGACGTTTTTCGCCATGTGTCGCTAGCCCCTGAATAATCGCTAAGTCGGTGATGTCATTAGCACAACGACAAAACGCATCAACGCAAATGATGAGCGAATGTGACGGCGGGGCGGGAGGGCGCGTGCCACATGCCCGGGCAGATTGTGTTCAGACGCTCATGACGAGGGGCATAATTAGCTTCTGGTTACGGAGACAAAATGCCAGATCTTTGGGGTTTGGAGCGCGGATGATACGCGAGTTTCAAATTGAGCGGCGCAAAAATGTGGGAACGCAAAGACGGGAAAGCGCTGACGTAACAAAAGCACATCGTTTTCACATAACAGGTCATTATTTCTGAATGTAGCAAACCAAGAACAGGGTAATAGGGATAAATACTTTACATCGTTGGAGTTCGGCTCAAAGTCTGAGAGAAAAGTGACGTTTTAGTGACTTTAGAGCACATCAGTCAAACTCAGGCCCGGAGACAAAATATGGCCCACAGTGTAATTATATTTGGCCCGTGACATCATATCAAATGTGCGTTAGAGCTCGTCCGCTGGTATGTAGCACATGCACCACTAATACTACAAATCCCAGAGTGCTTTGCTAGTATAGAGCCCCTCCTTCTTTGTTGACACTATTTAGCAAACAAGCTACTAGTCTAGACCAGGACTAAACCAGGACTAGAACAGGACCAAAACAAAGTCTAGACCAGGACTAAACCAGGATCAAACCAGGACCAAAACAAAGTCTAGACCAGGACTAAACCAGGACTAGAACAGGACCAAAACAAAGTCTAGACCAGGACTAGACCAGGACTAGAACAGGACCAAAACAAAGTCTAGACCAGGACTAAACCAGGACTAAACCAGGACTAGAACAGGACCAAAACAAAGTCTAGACCAGGACTAAACCAGGACTAGAACAGGACCAAAACCAAGTCTAGACCAGGACTAAACCAGGACTAAACCAGGACTAGAACAGGACCAAAACAAAGTCTAGACCAGGACTAAACCAGGACTAGAACAGGACCAAAACAAAGTCTAGACCAGAACTAAACCAGGATCAAACCAGGACCAAAACAAAGTCTAGACCAGGACTAAACCAGGACCAAACCAAAACCAAAGCCTCAAGATTAATTCCACACCTCCACAAAAAAGGCCAAATGAAAGACAGAAAACAGGAGGGAGGAAAGTCATTTTAAAATATATTTAAATAAAAAGTGACTGAAGTGTCTTTTCTTTTTCTTTGTAATAACAAACTTGAGTTCTTCCAAATGTCGTGTTTAAACAAATCTAAAGTTTGTTTCGGTATGAAAAGGTTAAACATTATTACACATCAGGTGCAGGCAATTTTTAAATAAATACTGAGTTTGGCCCGAGATTTTTTTTATTTTGGCTGTGAATTTGAGTTTGACGTTGTGGCTTTAGAAACATCACATTTACATATTTGTGTTCTTAAAGGTACAGTGTGGAACCTTTCTGCCCTGTAGGTGTGGTTATTCTGTCTGAAATGTTTTTATAAAGTGCCGTTCCACCTTCTAGACACTCAAAGCAGTTAGACAGTTAATGCCATACTGCGGAACATTCCATTTAACATTCTATTCAACAACATTCAGCTCAAATCTGCATCAAAATCACCACATTTGAAGTTTTATAAGACTCTAAATCTGCGTGAAATACTTTTACATTTTACTCCTTGATTACATTTTCAAACAGGTACTTAAATACTTTTACTTTAGCAGATTTGTCATGTGATACTTTTACTTTTACTTGAGTATTTCTTTGCTCTGGTATCTGTACTTTTACTTAAATAACTAATAATTTTGTTTTTCAGTATAAAAACGTGATATTTTCATTTTGTCATATTTACTGTTTTATACTCAAGTAAATAATAATCTAAACCACATGTGTCAAACTCAAGGCCCGGGGGCAAAATGCGGCCCGCCACGTCATTTTATGTGGCCCGCGAGAAGATAAATTAAAAGGCATGACTGTCATTTTAAAATAAGTCTGTGCTGCTTTAATGTTTGCACTGACAATAAACTAATGAGATTTTCCCAACAAGTGGAACTGAGAAATATTTGCAAATAATCATCACAAAATGTTCATGAAGAGGAAAATTGTCGGTGTGGAAGGAAGTTTGGAGGAAGAAAAGTGAAGGTGAATACAAGTTTGTGCTTTGAGGAGAAAAACCTGTGTGTTTTTTGTGTTTTGAGGCGGAGTCGGTACAATCTACGACGACATTTTGACACCAAACACGGAGCTAAGTGTGAAAAAGTTAATCTGCAAGAAAAACAACAAACTGTCCAATAATTAAAAGTCTGTAAAAGGACGAATTTGAAGCAGAGCTGAAGGTCTGTGAGGAGGTGTGTCCCGACCAGATACACACTTTTAAAAATGTCACTTTATCACAGAAACTGTTATTTAACAAGTTATAAAGTAATTACATTTATTTTACATGACATTTGTTTACATTTAGTGACATTTATCCTGCCGCACAGTCACATCTGGCCCTTGATGGCGGCCATTTTGCTGATGTGGCCCTCGGTGAAAATAAGTTTGACGTCTCTCGCTCTAAACACTTTTTGTATAACAGTGAACTCTCATGTGTCATAGTCGCACTGACCCCAGCACGCTCCGATGAACATCCTCTGTCTGGGGGCGGGGTTCGGGATGGCGCCGTTGTCGTGGATCAGGGCGGGGTCAAAGGTCACACCGTCCACGTACAAGGTCACGGAGGGAAACTGCACGCTGAGGGAGAGGTGGTGCCACTCGCTGTCGCACACCTGAAGGACGACGGACAAAAAGAAAGGATTAGACGGACGGATCGGGGCGTTTAAAGCCGCGCCGTGGAACCTTTGCGGTGCCGCGTCTTCGCCTGGAATGTTCCGCAGTGTGGCATTAAACACATCTATCTCCCTGAAGATGTTTTATACGGACGTGTATACAGATTTGTTTTGTGTTTTGTATTTTGTTTTGTATAAATAAAGATAAAAAAAGAAAAAAAGACAGAAACAAAACAGACGAGGCCACCAGGTTACAGGTCAGATCTGCGGAGAGGCGATCCCCGCTCATTTTCAAGATTTTCAAGATGTTCAAACAATTTTTTTAAGATAAAACCTGTGTAATTGAATAAAAACAAAATAGTTTCATGTAATAACATAAGTTTAATATAATCAGATAAGTTTAATGCCACACTGAGGAACATTCCAGACGTATCCCACCAGAAAAGTTACATAATTTTCCTTTAAATAAACAGATCCAAAGAAAAACTACAAAAGATAATTACGTTCACTTATATTAATAATCAGCAGGGCCGTCAGCAGGAATTTGGGGGCCCAGGGCGAGAAGCGTCACACGGGCCCCCTCTGATGTAAATTAATAGGAAGAAGGTCCAATTTGGGGCCCCTGAGACAACGGGCCCCTTTGTCCCCCCCGTGTCAACTTCCCTGGTGACAAGATTTAAAGAATATTCAGGAAAATCTAACCCCCCCCACACACACCTGCTCCAGTTTCCAGAGGAACTTGACGGGACGAGCCGCAGACACGTCGGGCCAATAGAAGAGCGAGAGTCTGCAGCCGTGGACGGACAGAGAGTAGTGCGAGAACGAGTCGTCTGAAAACACAAGGTCACGTTAAGGGTGGAGCTTTAAGCTCCACCCTTATTCATCAACAGAGAAAGAGTTAATGAGGGTTTCGATTAGATTTGAGATGTATGGTTTAATAATCGGATTGTGTTAAAAAAAAAAAAAGGACTGAAATATGACCTGAAAAATAAGATGGTATGAAAAACTATAATATCGTTTATTGTGTAAAAAAGGGTTGACGATTTTTTATATAATCATGATAATCGCCAACGAAGATAATCGGCAATATCCCTAATGCTCTTCTCTAGATCACCGTTTTCACTTATAAGAAAGGACTAAACCAGGACTAAACCTGGACTAAACCTGGACTAAACCAGGTCTAAACCAGGTCTAAACCAGGACTAAACCAGGTCTAAACCAGGTCTAAACCTGGAGTAAACCTGGAGTAAACCTGGACTAAACCGGGACTAAACCGGGACTAGACCGGGACTAGACCGGGACTAGACCGGGACTAGACCGGGACTAAACCACGTCTAAACGAGGTCTAAACCGGGACTAAACCAAGACTAAACCAGGACTAAACCTGGACTAAACCAGGTCTAAACCAGGTCTAAACCAGGTCTAAACCAGGACTAAACCAGGACTAAACCAGGACTAAACCAGGACTAGCGTTAGCCACAGGTTTGATTGGCAGTGTTGCTAAGCGCTCACTTTAAGGGGCGTTACCTGTTGAAGGTAACGCCCCTTAAAGTGTTGATTGGCTCTCTGGTTGCTATGATTCTCGTGTCAAAATTCCAAATATAGAAGTCAGCTCTAAATTAGCTGCTGTAACTGTTAGCCTGTTAGCCTGTTAGCCTGTTAGCCTGTTAGCCTCGATGAGCTTCATGTGACTGGAGCCAAACGCTGTGGGCGACTCAACAGGTGGTGAATCAAAACACCTGAACAATCTGCTCCTGAAAAGTGTTTATTTTAATTTGACTGTGATTTAATGTGTCGTTTCAAAGCTCGACTCTGAGACACGGGTCCCATTCAGGTCTTAAACTGTTCACGTGTGCACAGTACCTCAGAACAATCACGTTTTTCTGTGTTTTTGTTGTGAGATTACGGCGGGAATGGAGCAGTTTTGGGTAAAGTGTGTTTCACAAAAGCACCCTTCAGATTTTTAGTAGAGAACGAGCGATTTTTAAGGAAAACTTCACTCCCAAATCTGTCTACATTCAGAACAGTGATTTATATATATATATATATATATATATATATATATATATATATATATATATATATATATATATATATATATATAAAAAATCACTGAACAAGAAGCTTTTGAGGTTACGATGGGAGAGATGGTTTTAGTTACTTTACTTAAAATTTTCCTTCTAAAAGGCCTGTTTTCTGAGGATTTTTATTTAATTTTTTATCTGCTTTTTCCTCTTTTCCTTATTTTTGTGCTATTTTTCAGGCTAATTTTGGTCAACTGTTTAGAAATCAAGTTTTCAACTGATACGGTGTTTATTTTTACAGTGTTCAGAACTAAACCTGGACTAAACCTGGACTAAACCTGGACTAAACCAGGACTAAACCAGGACTGAACCAGGACTGAACCAGGACTGAACCAGGACTAAACCAGGACTAAACCAGGACTAAACCAGAACTAAACCAGGACTAAACCAGGGGGTCAGAGGTCAGGGGGTTAGGGTCAGACAGTGGACAGAGAGCTGCAGGTGCTAAACATGTTAAACACTTAAAATAAAATTAATACTTCACCAGACGACACAAAGACACGTGTTTGTGTCTCAATGCTAACGCTAATGCTAACTTTGAGGTACGGTAAATATTAAAACACCACAACAAACTGAAGTAATCTACATTTAAAAATAACTGGGTTGTCTTTATTTTAATTAATTTGAATTTTAATAGGTTGTTTATTTTATTTATATTTTTCATTTTTAATAAAAGTGATTGTTAGCTTTGAGGCGCAGTAAGCTAGCTAGCATGCTGCTTCATTTAATCAAGGTAAATATTAAAACACCACGACAAACTGAAGTATTCTACATATAAAAATAACCGGGTAAACTTTATTTTAACTAATTAGAATTTAAATAAGTTGTTTTATTTTCTATTTTTAATAAAAGTGACTGTTAGCTTTGACGTAGCGAGCTAGCTTAAGCGCGTACCGTTCTTGACAGTGCTGCACACGATGATCTCCTCCTCCCTGCGGTTCCCTCGGGTTTGGGAGGCGCTCGTCTGGACGTTGGCTCCTCCTCGTCTCATCCACAGCTGCAGAGTGAAGTGGTCTCCGGACAGACCCGTCACCACCGAGTCCGGGACCACGGCCACGTGGTTCGACCCGTTAAACGAGAAAACCAGAGAAGAGTCGGA
The DNA here is from genome assembly GCF_009829125.3 of Periophthalmus magnuspinnatus. NCBI lineage: Eukaryota > Metazoa > Chordata > Actinopteri > Gobiiformes > Gobiidae > Periophthalmus > Periophthalmus magnuspinnatus. The sequence goes on along the minus strand of NC_047141.1, from coordinate 31,484,043 downwards.
CGACGGCAGAGTGGGAAGAGACGAGGTCCAGTTAGCGGCAGGAGACGGAGGAGGCAACAGGTCCACCTCCCCCCGGACAGCACCTGGACAGAGGACAGTGTGTTTAGTGTGAGGACTAAAGGAGGACTAAAGGAGGACTAAACCAGGACTAAAGGAGGACTAAAGGAGGACTGAACATGGACTAAAGGAGGACTAAAGGAGGACTAAACCAGGACTAAAGGAGGACTAAAGGAGGACTAAACCAGGACTAAACCAGGACTGAACCAGGACTAAAAGAGGAATAAAGGAGGACTAAAGGAGGACTAAAGGAGGACTAAAGGAGGACTAAACATGGACTAAACATGGACTAAACCAGGACTAAACCAGGATCTTCATATGAACAGATTCTGTTCACTGTTACTGTATGTAACTGCTTGTGTCTGTGGAAATGAGATTGATGTGTCAGGAATGTTCCATAGAAAAGCATTAATGATTTTGGGTTTTTTTTGCAAAAAGATCCTTTAAAAACCTGTATTCTTACTGTGATCAGGGTCACCTCTCCACAGATATGACCTGTAACTTGGCCTGGTAGTGCCGCATGATTGTTTCCTTAGAGATATATATGTTTAAAGCTATACTGTGGAACATTCCAGGCCAAACCAAGAACATCTTCATGAAATAAGTTTCGTGATAATTAAATAAAGAAATGTTTCTTGTTCTCAGTTTGTTTGGGAAACAAACTGAGTTAATATGAAAGTAACAGATTAAAGTTAGTGCGTTTGTTGGACGTACCGCACAGGCGCCGCACCGATCGATCGGAGTAACTGTCGCGGTCGCAGCCCTTCCCGATGTGTCCCGTCTGCAGCTCTACGGTGGCCTGGATGTTCCAAACCGTCTCCTCACAGGTCTCCAAGTGCAGGCTGGGAAAAAGAGGGACGCTCCCAGAGCCAGGAGTGTACTCCACACGTTTAGTCCAGCCTGGGGACACAGAGGTGGTTTAGTCCCGGTTTAGTCCTGGTTCAGTCCTAGTTTAGTCCTGATTCAGTCCTAGTTTAGTCCTGGTTCAGTCCTAGTTTAGTCCTGGTTTAGTCCTGGTTCAGTCCTGGTTTAGTCCTGGTTTAGTCCTGGTTTAGTCCTGATTCAGTCCTAGTTTAGTCCTGGTTCAGTCCTAGTTTAGTCCTGGTTTAGTCCTGGTTCAGTCCTGGTTTAGTCCTGGTTTAGTCCTGGTTTAGTCCTGGTTCAGTCCTGGTTCAGTCCTGGTTTAGTTTTAGTTTAGTCCTGATTCAGTCCTGGTTTAGTCCTGGTTTAGTCCTGGTTTAGTCCTGGTTTAGTCCTGGTTCAGTCCTGGTTCAGTCCTGGTTCAGTCCTGGTTTAGTCCTGGTTCAGTCCTGGTTCAGTCCTGGTTTAGTCCTGGTTTAGTCCTGGTTTAGTCCTGGTTTAGTCCTGGTTTAGTCCTGGTTCAGTCCTGGTTCAGTCCTGGTTCAGTCCTGGTTTAGTCCTGGTTTAGTCCTCGTTTAGTCCTGGTTTAGTCCTGGTTTAGTCCTGGTTCAGTCCTGGTTCAGTCCTGGTTTAGTCCTGGTTTAGTTCTGGTTTAGTCCTGGTTCAGTCCTGGTTTAGTCCTGGTTTAGTCCTGGTTCTGTCCTGGTTTAGTCCTGGTTTAGTCCTGGTTCAGTCCTGGTTCTGTTTGAGAATAACACATTTATTCTGTGACCGGGTCAAACTGTCTCTGTTCAGGTCGTTCTGTCAAACTCTGTGATTAAACTCTGCAGTTTTTCGTCGTAACATTTTTCCTAAAAATAAAAGTGTGGTGTTTTTTTTACCGATCCATCCGGGTTTACACGACGGCTTCACCGTGACGACCACCTGGGCGTCGGCCTGAGCTCGGTTCTTTCCACAGTCGAACGCCATCACCCAGAACGTGTGAACGCGCTGACGCTTAGAGTCCAACGGCTCCGTGTTTTTAATGTTACCTACAGAACGGACAGATGGAGAGAGGAGGGGGGAAGGAGGGAGAGAGAGAGGGGAGGATGGAGGGAGACAGAGAAAGAGAGAGTGAGGGAGACAGAAAGGGTGAGGGAAAGAGAGAAAGACGAGCGGGGCAGGGAGAGACAGAAAGAGACAGTGAGGGAGACAGAGAGGGAGAGGGAAAGAAGGAAGGGAGAGAGACAGGGAGTCAGAGAGAGAAGAGAAAGAGAAAGGGGGAGATGATGGGAGGGAGAGAGAGACAGAAAGAGATAGACAGGGAGTCAAAGAGAGGAGAGAAAGGGAAAGAGAGACGGAGTCAGAGAGAGGAGAGAAAGAGGGAAAGAGAAAGAGAAAGGGGGGAGATGAAGGGAGGGAGAGAGAGACAGGGAGTCAGAGAGAGGAGAGAAAGAGGGAGAGGGAAAGAGGGGACGAGGGAGGGAGGGGGAGAGAGAGAGAGAGAGACAGACTCAGAGAGAGGAGAGAAAAGGGAGAGAGAAAGAGACAGAGTCAGTGAAGGGAGAGAGATGGAGAAAGAAAGAAAGAGGGAGGGAGAGAGAGGGAGAGAGAGTGAAAAAGTAAGGGAGCAAGAGGTAGAGGAAGAGACAGAGAGTGTTTGTGTGTATGTGTGAGAGAGAAACGGATAGAAAGAGAGAAAGAAAAAGAGAATGGCAATCAGAGAACGAGTGAGAGAAAGAAAGAGGGAGAAAGTGAGAGTAAAACAGAGAGAGAGAGAGAAAGAAAGAGAGGAATACGAAAAGGGCAGAGCAGAAATAGAGTTGCATTAGTCATTATGTGTGAGTAACAACGACTTAAAACTGGAGCCGTGTTCAGAGCGTCGTGTGCCACAGTATTTTTTATCCTACAGTATTTTTTATCCTTCAGTATTTTTTATCTTACAGTATTTTTTTCTTACTGTATTTTCCAGAGACACAAACACGTCTGAACTCAAAGTGCACGTCGGAACAGTCACAATTAAAATCATAAAGGCTTTAATTATTTATGTAAAACTCCCGTCGTGCGGAGACGGAGACGTGCCGTCGTCATGGAGCTTCTTTATCTGTCCACACGGCTTCACCTCGGAGCTTTGACCTCTGCGAACTCGCTCTGAAACGCTCCAGCTCCTGCTTTAGATCCACAGTTATGTTTCTGATATTCTCATAAACATTAATGTCGTTAGACGTGTTTGAAAAAGGTTAATTAAAAACGCTTTGAGAGACTTGTCCAGGTTGTAAACAGCAATAGAATAAAAATAATAATGTGTGTTTTTTTGGAGGTGACCCGGGTGCACTAGGACCCAGCGCGACTCCACCTGGCCACGCCCTCAACCCCACCTGGCCACGCCCTCAACCCATCGTCTCAACGCACTTCTTTAGAACAATTTGCACTTTTTTTTTTTTTTGCAACTTTGAGAATAAACACTCCCGCAGAGTAAAAGGCGTGAATATTGTAAAGGAAATTAAAACATTGTGTGATTATTTTACCTTTTTCGAAATCACTTGGTCTAAACTAAACAAACTAAAACCCTTTTCGTTCCCTTTTGGTTGCTGATCTTGTCCAGATATCAGCACATATATATTACTATTTATAAAGTACGTGCTGATAGATGCGATCAGACCAAACAGTTCACTTTCAGATCTCTGTCCTTTGTTTTTTGCTTTGTTTTAGCTCCACATGTTCCATCCTGAGGTGATCCAGCTCCTGAACGTCCCCAGGAGCTCGTCTGACCTCACCTCAGGACGAGTGTCACGTCTTTACTTCATCTCCTGCATCTTTAAACTGTATAAACCTGTTGATTTCCCACGATTCAGGGTCTGACATGAGGCGGAGATGCTAAATAAACTCTTCGTCTTTGCTTCAACTTTCATCAGAGCCGCAAAAGAAGTCGCATTTCTACAGCAAATATTATCGTTCTTAAAGCGGAGGTCTCTGATTTTATGTATGTATTTAACCCTCTGGTGCACAGCGGTCACTGCAGTGGACAGCTACTAAAACAACTTTCTCTTTAATGCGTTGGTTTATGGTGGAGCCTCTGGAGTGCTCTCTACTGCCACACTCCATTGACATCAACTCAGTGGTCAGTCGGTGTAACTGCAAGTACATTTCCTCTTATTGTTTTTCTTATTCAGACCTAAACGTTGCATCTAAACAGTGTTGAAATTTCCCCGAAAAAATGTTGAAATGTTTTTTAAAGCATAAAAAGAAAGATGTGTTTGTGTATTTACAATAGAACACAAGTTCATTCATATTTACAGGCAGTTCACGATATTTTTTCATGTCCTGAGAAGAATAAAAACACATCAGGAAAAAATAAAAATAAAAGTCTTGACCAAGGCTTTCGTAATTCATGCATCAGAGGGTTAAACCTGTCGCTCTCACAAACTCTCCGGTACATTGTTAATATTTATTCCGGTGTGTGCACGGCTTAAGAACGGAGAAACTGAGGTGGACCGACCAACCGGAGTCAATCAAAGAGCTGGTTCTGGTGTTTATTTCCGGGTTAATGAAAAGCTCGAGCCGAGTTCTGACCGCGAGTATCAAAGCGACGAAAGAGACGATCCAGAGCGAGGCTGATGAAGGCGGTTTAACACGGAGCGATAAGGAAAGAAGGAGCCCGATTTGTCCCTCAGTCGTCCAAGTCTGATCCATAATAAAGACTGAAGACGTTTGGCTGCTCGTCCAAGCCGCTTCTTCAGTTCCGGTCAGATTCCTGCTGGACACCGCCTTATATCTGTCTGAAGGAGGAGCTAACGACACTGAAACCCACATCAGCATCATGGCTAGCTCTATTGTTCTCTTTATTTCCTTTGTTTGCTTTGGGTCTGAGGATGGCGTTATAGATGAGGGATAGATGAATGTCTAAAGCCCCCATTCCTGTTCAAGGAAGGGTTGTCTTTTCTAATAAAAATAGCGTCTTTAACTCTTCTCTCAAACCGTTTCTTTTCTCTGGCTCAGATCTGAACTTCACTCTCGTCAAAGGAGGTCAGTGTCTTTGAGATGGAGGTGAACCGCAGACTGTGGTCCTGAGCTGCTCTTGTGACGGTGTTGGATGAGCAGCAAAACGTCTTCACTCCTACAACTTTTTGTCCAGTTTAACCTAGCTTTTAGCGTTTACTATGTCTGTTACTAATGTTCATATCATGATTCACGGGCAGAACAGCAAAATAAAAATACCGGGATAATGTAGAGCAGGTTAATACGAACATTTTAACGAGAGAGAAGGGTGATGATTTCCTCAGTGTAAAGTGAATTGGAGTTGGAGTCGATGGAGCCGGAAGCCGCACATGACCACTGCCTATTTGGGGCCCGGTGGCTAGCAGGTTAGCTACGTCCATTTATATATACCAGGGGTGCCCAGACTCTTTTCAGACGGTGCATTTGACATAGTTTTGACTTCATACTTTAAATAAGGCTTGAAATATTATTATTATGTCTGTATGACAATGAAATGTGATGTTATTTAGGTTATATTGGTAGGATTACTTAAATTTGCCGTAAAAAGTACTGATTATGATCAATTAGTCCAGTTCAACTGAAGGTCTGAGGGCCAATAAAAATAGTTCTGAGGGCCGCATTTGGTCCCCGGGCCATAGTTTGGACACCCCTGATACATACAGTCTGTGGTTGAGAGCTCTGTTGTCACCCTTGAGCTCAGAAAATACACAACCAGAAGAAATTTGGGGTGTTTTCTTAGAACGCTGCAGAGATATATTACGTTTCCAAAATGTGTCAACTCTAACTTGCGTGGAGTGAATGAAAAACACATTTTTTGCTAGCTAACATCACACAGGGCCGTGAAGATTACATTTGGATAACAGAAAAACTTTAACAGAAAGAGAAGGTTGTTATTCTAACACCGGAAAGCTGAGATGTTCCTAAAAACTGCTATAACCTCCTAAGACCCGAGCTCCTGCAGGACTTTATTTGCAAAAACTATTAAGAGCCTGAACACATACATTTTGTGTAAAAAACAAAATGAGAAACAATTGTGCCTCAAGGAACAATGTGTCTCGTTTGTGCTGTTGACAGGTGCAGGAAGACATATGCCTTTAAATAAAAAAAAAATAAAAAAAATAAAAAAAATAATAATAAATACATAAAATAAAATAAAAATAAATTAAAAATAAAATAAATTAAAATACAATAAAAAAATAAATAAATAAAAAATAAATAAAAATAAATAAATATTCTAAACTCTTAGAAATATTCAAACTTGAACATGTTCTTGTTGCTGTTCTTCTAAAAATTTGCACTGTGGCCTAAACAACCCAAAATGTGTTGTCCACAGATGAGGACGCCAGGTCTCAGGAGGTTAATACTGATATTTGTGCAGTTTGTTCATGTTTCCTTTGGAGTTTACATTTGTTTACATTAGCAACTAGAGCCAACATGGCGGCGCGTGGCACAAAACGACACCGGGAACGATAAACAACTGTCCAGAGAAGAGCACAAACCGCAAAACACATCACAAATATCAAAATAAATCCAACAAATGAAACGTAACGGTGACTACATGTCCTGACAGCGCTCGGAATGGCAGAGGAAAAACAACAGCTCAGACGGAAGAGGTTGGAGCATGCGGAGAAAGAAAGAGAGAGTGAAAGAAGGAAAGACATGAGCGAAGGAGAGGAAATAGACAATGACAAGCTGCGGGCTCTGTACAAGGAGAAACAGAGGGCTCACTGCTGCTTCCTCGACCTGAAAATCTGCAGAGTCACAGCAACTCGGTCATGACGTCTTGGAAGTACATAAATATCCCGTTCATTTTTCCCTTACACTTAAAGTATTTGAGGAAAGATGTTTCGTCTGAGCCGCTCTAGAGGTCAAAATAAGTCCACTGTGAACCGTCTGAACCCATTTATAAAGAGCTTTTTTGTCTGATTGTCCTCGGGGAAGTGTTCTGGGCCTGTCCCACCGGGAGGAGACCCCGAGGGAGAACCAGGAAACGCCGGAGGGATTGTGTCTCTCGTCTGGCCTGGGAACGCCTTGGGGTCCCACCAGAGGAGCGTGGAGGAGGTGTCTGGGGTGAGGCAAGTCTGGGAGTCCCTGTTTAAACTGCGAAATGGCGAAAACTCTGCTCTGGTTTCTGAGAGTTGTGAGAAGAGCTATTAAACTCATCGTGGTGAATAATTAGAGTGTTCTGATTGCACAAAGTTAGTGAGGAATAGCTTTGGACCACCTGTCACGCTTTTAAGACACAAAAAATCACGTAAACGTCTTTAAAAACGAATTTAAAAAGTTGTCCCAGGCGCAAAACAAAATGTAAACACACGATAAATCTTTAGCTCCCAAAATATTGTTCCAACTTTCATATATTTAACAAAAAGTCGATAGTAATTGTGGTGGAAAACCCTGTAGCTGTAGCTCAGCCAACGACCTTTGGTTAGTGGGTGAGCACTAACAACTAAGCCACAGCGTTACATTACAGGATTTTTCAGTCTTAAATTATTTTTAAACGTGCGACAAAGAGCGCAGACGACAGACACGCGGAGAATTGGACAGGATTTTACATCTCAGAGCTCATAACCTGCAGAATTGGGACGTGGCAGCGAAGAGACGGTACACCACAAGCTGAAAGTTATAAAACTACACTTAGATACAAGTCAAAACTGCATTATTATTTGTTACGGATCTAGACTTTAAGCTGTCATTGTTAGTTCCTCGTTTATCGCGGAGGTCACGTTCTAAAAATAACCCACAATAGGCGAAAAACACGAAGTATCAGCTTTATTTTTTACATTATTCTCTATGTTTTTGTCCGTTAAACCCCTCACCACACACTTTATACACTTTTCTCACACAGGCGTTAACATTTTCTCACATTTCTCTCTCGTTTAAACTCTCTCAAAGTTCAAACCTTCGTAGGCGTCTTTGTCGGTGCAGAACGTTTCATCGACATTGTGGGTTTTGTCGGGGAGAAAACAAATCGCAAACGTACAGCACTTCAGAGTCACACTGAGATCCAACGTTTATGTAAATTTGTCTGAACACATTCTGTACTGGACAGGAGACACGGCACGGAGGAGACTGATGGACAATGGTCTACAGTCCAACAGTCAATCAGGACGCACAACACAATGGTCTACAGTCCAACAGCCAATCAGGACGCACGACACAATGGTCTACAGTCCAACAGCCAATCAGGACGCACAACACAATGGTCTACAGTCCAACAGCCAATCAGGACGCAGAACACGATGCCCCCTCATATACTGTAAAAAAAAACATGTCAAATTTAACTTTTAAAATCCACGTAACAGCGAGACCGTGAAAGGTGAACCGTGATATAATGAGTATTATTTTTACTCGTGCCTGAATCTTTCCTTTTCCTCCATAAAACCTTCGCTGTGTGATCCCTCGCTGATGATTGGACAATTACTTCCCCGCCTGACCAATCCTGTGTCTCACCTGCAGCTCCCTCTTCCTTCTGTTATGGCTTTCTTTAGCATAAATCTTTATTTGTATTATTATGGATCATTTTGACCTAACCTTCGTAATACCATCTGTTATGTATGTTATGTTGTTATGTCTTTTCTGTCTTCTGTCTTCACTTCGATTAGACTAAACTGGCAAAGGTTGTTTTGGTGGTATAAATTCTCTGTATTGTTTACCTTTGTCAGCTGAGGGTGAGACGACACTGCGAGGGACACAGCTCTTTGACAATTGTGCACAGTTGATTCAATAAACCAGACCTTTGATTCAAGACGACTTCTCTGTTGATTTTTATATCTTTAAGGCTTTTGACTATTAGATATTCCACAACACTTCTTAAGCAGATTCGGTTCACGTGTTCGCTGCTGCTGGCCCTGTGTGTGCCATTCTGTATGTTTTTGTGTCTTTTTATTTTGTCACTTGATTCTGTTTATAGGCTGTGACTCGTGTTTTTTTTTTTTCGTGTTATGTTTGCTTTAGTTTTGTGTCCTCTCATTTTTAATAAGCCACGTGACCAGTTTTCTAAGACGTAGAACTTGTTAATTGTTAGCCCCGTTATGGTTTGTTAAGGTTATTTTGTTTAACACATCCACTTTTCCCCTTTTACAACCCTGTTTACTAAATTACTTCTTCACTTTACCATTTTTCCATCTTGTTTTTTGCCTCTGACCCTGGACGAGCTGGGTCATAACTTTATTATTCGTGAAATGTGGTGCGGTGGTTCAGATAAATGCTTTTAATGCGCAGAAGGCCGGAGATAAACGACACGGGAAGTAGAGCCGCTATCGCTAATCTGCAGCAGCTTCAGCCTGATCCTCGCCGTGCGGACGTAAACAGACACACGAGAAGAACTAGTGTCGACTTTTTACTTTTAAATAACGGTTCAAACTGGATAACGGCGCTGTTTTGTGGACAGAGGGTCATTATTTGCAGAGGACAAACTGTAATGGATAATATTTTAGCTTTACAACTTCACGAGAGCAGCGTAAGTCACCTAAGTTTGTATATCTCGCGCCTCTGTTCCCCTGACGCTCTGTTTTATTGGCTGTTGCCGTGGTGATGTTTTGTGTTTACGATAAAATGCCACACACACACACACACACACACACACACGAGGAGCACAACAGCTTAAAATGACAAGCAAAGATCCAAACTCATGTCACGCCTACCTGAAGTCGGAGAGAAGCTACTCGGGTCCTGAATGAGGTAAATTACCCTATAGTGCACATGTGTCAAACTCAAGGCCCATGGGCAAAATGCGGCCCGTCAGGTCATTTTATGTGGCCCCGCGAAAAGCTGAATTATGTCTGTGTATGTCTGTATGTCAGACTTTTAAAAATGTCAGTTTATCTAAGAAGGGTATTGTAAATAAATTTTATAGTAAGTGCAAAACATTTATTGACTTTTTTGAAACTGTCTAAACCAAACTCCACCCCCCCCTTTTTTTTTTTACTATTTATTATGTGATGCTCTTCTCATTTATTTATTCACTCAAGATTTGTGTGATTAATTAATGTATTTATTATTATTATTTATTTATTTATTTTTCTTTTAATTTTTTACTTACTTTTAAGTTTTAGTTCTTGTTATATAAAATAAAAAAGGTGTGTATGTATTTGTTGTTTTAAATGACTATTGTACTGTACTGTAATACTTGTTCAAACATCAATAAAAATAATAAAACAATAAAATAAAAATGTCAGTTTATGAGGAAATACGCAGTTACACAGACATATTTTTTACATCTGTGCAAATGTGTACGTAATATTTGTAACCTGAATTAGTAATAAATACAGAAATAGTTCATTAACAAGTCAAATGTACAGCACTTCAGAGTCACACTGAGATCCAACGTTTATGTAAATTTGTCTGAACACATTCTGTACTGGACAGGAGACACGGCACGGAGGAGACTGATGGACAATGGTCTACAGTCCAACAGCCAATCAGGACGCAGGACACAATGGTCTACAGTCCAACAGCCAATCAGGACGCACGACACAATGGTCTACAGTCCAACAGCCAATCAGGACGCACGACACAATGGTCTACAGTCCAACAGCCAATCAGGACGCACGACACAATGGTCTACAGTCCAACAGCCAATCAGGACGCACAACACAATGGTCTACGGTCCAACAGCCAATCAGGACGCACGACACGATGGTCTACAGTCCAACAGCCAATCAGGACGCAGGACACAATGGTCTACAGTCCAACAGCCAATCAAAAAGTACTTAAATGGATTTTAGTTACATCTGGTGAAAATCTGTTTTTCCACCTCTGCTGTGGCGTGCGCTTAGCTTCAGTTTCGCCTTTTCCTCGCCCTGTTTCAGTCCTAACTCTGCACATTTGCTGAATCGCACAAAGTCTAAAGTTTTTGTACAAACTCGTATAATTAATTTTCCTCGGACCCGCGGATAAAACTCAGAAAGCGGCGAAAGATCCAGAAGAACCGAAGTGAAACCCACAGCAGCTGCTTTTGTGTTTTTTTTCCGGGGTAAAACAAACGTCCGCCTCCACTCGCACATACACCACATTTATTAACACGTTTTGGAGTCGACCTGCCGCGGGAATTATCAGCGAGCGCCGTTTGTGCTTCCACGTCAACATCTCCCCGGAGACCGACGCTTGTTTTTTTGTTTATTTAAGAGTTTGATTTGTGATTATTCCACAGAAAATAAAACTAAAAATTAAAAAAAAGTGAAAAACATGTTATGAACGCTAAGGATTTAACATTTAAATTGAGCTCGGGTTAGGTCCGTTCGCAAAAAGACTCAGTTTTCTATTGTTTCTGGAGTAAGTTACATCCGCAAGCGGCAATGAAGGGCCCTGACGCCACAAAATCGGTGGTTTAGTCAAGTATATTAATTTAAAACCTGAGATCACGCAGATTCATTATGAAATACAATGTCTACTTTTGAATTATAAACATTTAAAGCCAAAAAGTGTAACGTTTTTAGCCAATAATTAAATAAAAGCATGTTTGTTTGTTTATTTGTTTGTTTTATACTTTGGTTTTCACTGTACTGCTACATACAGCAGTACAGTAACATAACATAACATACACTAAGTGGGCTTGCAACTCCACAAACCTGACTCTTTCTGAAGTTTTAAAGTAGTGGACTTAAGTGTCTATTTCTACTGAATCATGCAGGTAACTTGTTATATCCAGAAAGTTACGCAGTATTGCTTTAAAGGGCTCATTTTACATTGTTTTCTGATTTGTTCTAATGTTGTTTCCTCAGTAAAAACAGACCTGGAGTTGTGTTTTTTTTTTGTTTTATTCACACATGTTTAACACACAAACCCAAACAGAAAACACTCTGTTCCACCTTGTGATGTCATCATGTGGTACGTGACACAATAAAATCAGCTTCTTAAAGGTCCCGTATCGCGCAAAATCGACTCCTGTAGCTTTAAATCATGTTCTAATGTTGTTTCCTCCTCAAAAACAGACCTGGAGTTGTGTTTTGTTTCATTCACACATGTTTGAGTCACACTTTATTATTAGTCTGTAACATCTACAAAGCTCAAAATGCGACGTTCCACCTTGTGATGTCATCAAGTGGTAGTTTTCACGTTAACAACTAAATTTTTACCTTTAGTTCAGTAGAGATCGACAATTCCAGGAGCTGAAATGATCCAAATGATTCTAGAAATGAAGGTGTGTGGAGTTTAAAAACACAGCGGAGCACTTCCTGTATCACCACACGATGACATCACAAGGTGGAATGGATGAAACCAAACACAACTCCAGGTCTGTTTTTGATGACGTAACAGCATTAGAACATGGATTAAAGCTCATATGAGACGATTTTGCATAATACGGGACCTTTAAGAAGCTGATTTTGTTGTGAGGTTGGATCAATAGTGAAAGGTCAAACTGAAAACGCTCTGTTCCACCTTGTGATGTCATCATGTGGTGATACAGGAAGTGCTCCGCTGTGTTTTTAAACTCCACACACCTTCATTTCTAGAATCATTTGGATCATTTCAGCTTCTGGAATTACAAATTTCTACTGAACTAAAGGTAAAAGGAGCTGTTCACTTCACTTCACAAACGACCACTTGATGACATCACAAGGTGGAACAGAGCGTATTGAGCTTTGGAGATGTAGACAGATTAATAATAAAAGGAGAATGAAACAAAACACAACTCCAGGTCTGTTTTTGAGGAGGAAACAATATTAGAACATGGCCAAAAAAAATCACAGACACGTCTTTCGATTCTCAACCTTCAGCAATAACAACATAAGTGTGTTTTTGCAGCGTCGGTTTGCGTTTCCATAGCAGGTCGCCATGGCGCACACTCACCGTCGTTGTCGATGGCGAAGGGCACATTGGGAGTGATGATGTCATAGAAGCAGATCTGGCTGTACTGAGGGGAGCAGTCGGCGTCCAGGGCCTCGACTCGCACGATCCGCTCGAACAGACGCCCTTCAGGGACAGACGCCTCGTAACGCCGCTCCACAAACACCGGCGAGAACTCGTTCACGTCATTCACGCGCACGTGCACCGTCGCCCTGGAGACACAAACGAGGGATGAGGCTTTATTATGTTATAGAGAGAGAGATGGAGAGAGGAGGGGAGAAGAGAGAAACAAGGGTAGAGACGAGACTTTATTATGTTATAGAGAGAGAGAGATGAAGAGAGGAGGAGAGAAGAGAGAGAAACAAGTGTACAGATGAGACTTTATTATGTTATAGAGAGAGAGATGGAGAGAGGAGGAGAGAAGAGAGAGAAACAAGTGTACAGATGAGACTTTATTATGTTATAGAGAGAGATGGAGAGAGGAGGAGAGAAGAGAGAGAAACAAGTGTACAGACGAGGCTTTATTATGTTATAGAGAGAGAGATGAAGAGAGGAAGAGAGAAGAGAGAAACAAGGGTAGAGACGAGACTTTATTATGTTATAGAGAGAGAGGGATGAAGAAAGGAGGAGAGAGGAGAGAGAAACAAGGGTAGAGATGAGGCTTTATGTTATAGAGAGAGAGAAAAGAAGAGAGAAAAAAACATGGGTAGAGACATGTTTTTATTATGTTATAGAGAGAAATGAAAAGAGAGAGAGGAGAGAGAGAAAACGTGGGTACAGACGTGGCTTTATTATATTATAGAAGAGAGATGGAGAGAGATGGAGATAAGGGAAGATGACAGAGAGAGAAACAAGGATATAGACACGATTTTATTATGTTACAGGAGAGAGAGAAGAGAGAAGGAGAGATGGAGAGAGAAATGGAGAGAGGGAGAGAGAGATGGAGAGAGGAGTAAACAAGAGTGTAGAAATGTTTTTATTACCGTCTGTTACAGGAGAGAGATGGAAAGAGAGAAAGAGAGATGGAGAGAGAAGAAGAAGAAGGAGGGAGGGGGTAAACAAGTGTGTAGAGAGGCTGGAGTTTGTTGTTGCATACTACTACTGCGTACTACTGCATACTACTACTGCGTACTACTACTGCGTACTACTACTGCGTACTAATACTGCGTACTAATACTACGTACTAATACTGAATACTACTTCCGAATACTACTTCTGAATACTACTGCTGCATACTACTACTGAGAGAGACAGAGAGACAAAGAGAGAGACAGACAGAGAGACAGACAAAGAGACAGAGAGAGGGAGACAAAAAGAAAGACAGAGAAAGAGAGACAGACAGAAAGAGAGACAAAGAGAGAGAGACAAACAAAGAGAGAGACAGTAAAAAGAGAGACAAACAGAGATAGACAGAGAAAGAGAGAGAGACCAGACAAATCAGGCGTCTTCTTTCCCTGAGGTCGCTCCCGCTAACGTTAGCAACAGGTTTGACCGACAGCGTTGCTAAGCGCCCGCTCCCTGCTAAACCAACTTTGCGGACAGGAAAAGGCGTCACCTTCAACAGCCTCGCTCTCTCTGGATTGGCCCTTTGGTTGCTATGACGCCCGTGGTCAAAACTCGGCTCCAGATTAGCCGCTATAACGTTTAGCCTCGATTAGCTTCATTTGTGGCTAAACGCTGCGGTGACGTCGCACTCGCTTCGCTTCTTTAAACTCTTTACTCTTTTGAATGTGAGTTTTGAATCAATAATTATAACATTATATTGCTTATTTCTTCACTATAATTATACATTTTGACTCGTGATTAAAAATGACTGATTAATTTTCATTTTCATTTCGTGTTTAGCGTTTAGCTCCGGGTGAGTCATGCTTTTTTAATTACCCAAATGAGCGGAAATGGCAAACTCCTTCCTCTGCTTATCTGATCTGACGACAGCCACGAAAACAATGTTCCTCAGTAATTATTTCTGTGGCGAATGTGGAGATAAGACTTTCGCGTTTGGTTTTAACGCCGCGTTTTTTTCTCCCGGACACGATTTAACGTCGTTTAGTGGATTTTAAGACCCTTTTTACAGCCTTTTAAAAACCCGTGAAGCAACGATATTGACTGCACTAAAATGTTTCTCTGGAGGTTTAACTGCAAACGTAAAGCGACATCATGGAGATTTAATGTCTTTCCAGTTTCCTGTACCAGATATTTTGTTTTTTGATGTGAAATCGACAAAATGAAAATGAAAAAACAACAAAATCAGCTTTTTTTGGGGGGAAATTTCAACACTGTAAAGGCCTGAATAAGAAAACCAATCAGAGGAAATTTACTTGCAGTTACACCGACTGACCACTGAATTGACCTCAATGGAGTGTGGCAGCAGAGAGCACTGTAGAGGCTCCACCACATAAACCAATGCATTAAAGAGAAAGTTGTAGCTTTAAATCATTTTATAATGTTGTTTCCTCATCAAAAACAGACCTGGAGTTGTGTTTTGTTTCATTCACACCCGTTTATTTGCTCAAAACGCTCTGTTCCACCTTGTGATGTCATGAAGTGGTAGTTTTCAAGTTAACAGCTCCTTTTAAACTTTAGTTCAGTTAAAAAAATTGGCAATTCCAGACGCTGAAATGAAATGAAGGTGTGTGGAGTTTAAAAACACAGTGGAGCACTTCCTGTGTCACCACTTGATGACATCACAAGGTGGAACAGAGTGTTTTCAGTTTGAGAGAAGAGCTCAGTCTAAATCTGCAGGTTTGTTTGTGCGTTAAACATGCGAATGAAACAAAAACACAACTCCAGGTCTGTTTGTGACGAGGAAACGACATTAGAACATCAGAAAATACAGATCGTACAAAAATAATAATTTATGTTTTAATAATTAGTTTTGGTCCTCGGAGAGAACTGTAGAAAGTTGAAATAAATTAACAATAAAAACAACGATTTCTTTCCACACAAATACTATTTAATGGAACTTATAAACGTTGTAGCTCTATTTGGTCTTTCTAGGTCAGGGGTCGTGACCTTTGACCCCCAAAGAGACATTTGGACCCAGTTTCAACGGAAAAGAAAAAAACACTGGAGCCACAAACACTTTATGACATCGAAAATGAAGATGACATGAAGAAACTGTTTTGTTTTCACACTACTACTGCGTACTTCTACTGCGTACTTCTACTGAGAGAGACAAAGAGAGAGACAAACAGAGACAGAGAGATGGAGACAAAAAGAAAGACAGAGAAAGAAAGACAGACAACAAGAGAGACAAAGAGAGAGAGACAGACAGAGAGAGAGAGAGAGACAGAGAGAGATAGACAAAAAGAAAGACAGACAACAAGAGAGACAAAGAGAGAGAGACAGACAGAGAGAGAGAGAGAGACAGAGAGATGGAGACAAAAAGAAAGACAGACAAAAAGAGAGACAAAGAGAGAGAGAGAGAGAAAGAGACAGAGAGAGATAGACAAAAAGAGACATTTGGACCCAGTTTCAACGGAAAAGAAAAAAACACTGGAGCCACAAACACTTTATGACATCGAAAATGAAGATGACATGAAGAAACTGTTTTGTTTTCATACTACTACTCCATACTACTACTGCGTACTACTACTGCATACTACTACTGCATACTTCTACTGCGTACTACTACTGCGTACTGCTACTGAGAGAGACAAACAGAGACAGAGAGATGGAGACAAAAAGAAAGACAGAGAAAGAAAGACAGACAACAAGAGAGACAAAGAGAGAGAGACAGACAGAGAGAGAGAGAGAGACAGAGAGAGATAGACAAAAAGAAAGACAGACAAAAAGAGAGACAAAGAGAGAGAGAGAGAAAGAGACAGAGAGATGGAGACAAAAAGAAAGACAGACAAAAAGAGAGACAAAGAGAGAGAGAGAGAAAGAGACAGAGAGACCCAGTTTCAACGGAAAAGAAAAAAACACTGGAGCCACAAACACTTTATGACATCGAAAATGAAGATGACATGAAGAAACTGTTTTTTTTTTTTTACTTTTACGCTTCATATAAACAACTATAATGCTGCATAAATCTTTATTTTCTGGTTAATGTTCCGTCTGCTCCTGACCCTCTGCAGCGTCTGCGTCTGCGTCTGCGTCTGCGTCTGCGTTTGCGTCTGCGTTTGCGTCTGCACAGCGTCTGCGTCTGTCTGAAGTTTCATGTTTCAGGACTGAAGCTGTGTCTGTGAGGCCTGACATTTGTTTTTAATATAGTTCATGGTGGAGAAAAGCTGCTCACAGACGAACACGACTCCAAACGCACATTTAGTCACGTTTATGTCGGAAAGTCTCGATAAATGCACGACGTTTTGTCTTTTGTGAGTGAGACGAAAAATAATAAAGTATCATTTTATTTTAATATTCCAAGATCACAATAATCTTCCAATAAAAAAAAAAAAAAAGAACTAACACAAATAAAATACGCTTCAATTAAATATGTATAATTTATTTTCCCAAGCCACGCAGAGCCGCACTGTAAGGATGATGTTCTAGGTCATGGTTAATGCAGGAATACGCCCTGGAAAAAGGAACCGGTATCGTAAATGAGGAATCGTTCAGATACTAATACTCAAAAAGAAATGTAAATGTACCCAGAACAACTACAGGGTGAAAACAAATCAAAAGTAAAATCGCTAAACTCCACTGACTTGTGTGACTTCTTGCTGTTGACTCCGTCGGGCCCCTCGCCGCAGTCGTAGGCCTGGATGGTGAAGCTGTGCTCGCGTTGGCTCTCACAGTCCAGAGGCTCTTTGGACCGGACCAGACCCTCTCCAGTGGACCGGTCCAAAACCACCGCCTCAAACTGGACCGACCCAGACCCGGACGGCCCATTGTGCACCTTAAAGCCGCAGATCTCACCTGGAGAAATGACAAAACGTAAAAAGCACGATTAGCGTCCTGTTCTTCCTCTTTCAAACGATATATGTTGTTTTACATTGTTAACTGCTATGGAATTTTAACTGGTTTATGGTTAATATTTGTGTAATTACTGGACCTATCTCCATGAAACAAAAACCGGAGCAAAGTTCAATGCCTTTCCTGTCACTTTAAATAAATAAAAAGTAATTTATTATTTCACAAAACTTCAGAAACTGGTTCTAAAGATCAACCCAAAAGACATCGTTATTGTCAGTTGAAGGGAGTTAAACCGTCGTATTAAATGCCAGGGTGAAGAGGTGGGTTTCAGTCTAGTCTTAAACTGTTTTAAAGACTGAGAGGATCTGACAGACAGGGGGCGCTGTTCCATAGTCTGGGCGCTGCCACAGAAAAAGCTCTGGGTGGAGTAAAGGGCTGCAATAACTCCCTCAAATAAAGAGGACCCACAGAGCGACGCGTTTAAAGAGGACCCACAGAGCGACGCGTTTAAAGAGGACCCACAGAGCGACACGTTTAAAGAGGACCCACAGAGCGACACGTTTAAAGAGGACCCACAGAGCGACACGTTTAAAGAGGACCCACAGAGCGACGCGTTTAAAGAGGACCCACGGAGAGATGCGTTTAAAGAGGACCCACGGAGCGAGCTGTTTAAAGAGGACCCACGGAGCGACGCGTTTAAAGAGGACCCACAGAGCGACGCTTTTAAAGAGGACCCACAGAGCAACGCGTTTAAAGAGGACCCACGGAGCGACGCGTTTAAAGAGGACCCACGGAGCGACGCGTTTAAAGAGGACCCACGGAGCACCACGTGTAAAGAGGACCCGCAGAGCACCACGTTTAAAGAGGACCCGCAGAGCGACGCGTATAAAGAGGACCCACGGAGCGACGCGTTTAAAGAGGACCCACGGAGCGACGCGTATAAAGAGGACCCACGGAGCGACGCGTATAAAGAGGACCCACGGAGCGACGCGTTTAAAGAGGACCCACGGAGCGACGCGTTTAAAGAGGACCCACAGAGAGCGACACATTTAAAGAGGACCCATGGAGCGACACATTTAAAGAGGACCCACAGAGCGACATGTTTAAAGAGGACCCGCAGAGTAACATGTTTAAAGAGGACCCACAGAGCGACGCATTTAAAGACGACCCACAGAGCGACGCATTTAAACACAACATTTTGAATTGAATGAGGCCGAGTTTGTGTCGTTCAGAGGTTTGGATTTTATTTTTGTCAGTCGTGTTTTCATTCTGGTTGTGTTTAACTGAGGAATTAACAACTGATTAGATTCAATCAGTGGTAGAAGAAATACTCAAATCCTCAAGTAAAAGTACAGATGCTGAAGCAAAAAATACTCAAATAAAGGTAAAAGTTTCATGAAAAAACATACTCAAGTAAAAGTATTAAAGTACCTGTAAAAAGAGTAAAAAGAGTAAAGATTTTGAGTCTTACAAAGCTTCAAATGTGGTGATTTTGATTCAGATTTGTGCTGAATTTTGTTCCACTGAAACAACTGAACCGATTGTTTTGTCTAGTTGTTTTTATATTTTTGTTTGGTCAAATTATGAACGTGATAAAAAAAACAAAAAAACCCTCAGCCTTTTCAGCAGATCTCAGACGATAATAAAAGTACTTTTGACTTTCTACTCCACTACATTTTGAGCAGGACTGAAAAGTAAAAGTATCACCAAACATTTACAGTATTTTACATCTTGACCTTTGTTACGTTTAATAGATTTTAATGCATAAATCAAAGCCACAGAATATTTACAATCAAATATAACGTAAATATTTGTGCAGATAAAGTGAAATTCGGTATTTTTGGCGACTGAAACTGCTCCAAAGTGATACAAATAGAATTACTACAAAGGTTATTAGAATGACCCGATCAGCAGTTTGAAAACCAGGAAACCGTCGCTCGATATCACATTTCGTCACTGATACTTGAAGCTTTGGTGCAGATATCTCCCTCACATTCTGCGACGACTCCCTCTACAGCAGGAGCATCAAACTCATGTTCACCGAGGGCCACGTCAGCAAAATGGCCGCCATCAAGGGCCAGATGTGACTGTGCGGCAGGATAAATGTCACTAAATGTAAACAAATGTCATGTAAAATAAATGTAATTACTTTTTAACTTGTTAAATAACGGTTTCTGTGATAAAGTGACATTTTTAAAAGTGTGTATCTGGTCGGGACACACCTCCTCACAGACCTTCAGCTCTGCTTCAAATTCGTCCTTTTACAGACTTTTAATTATTGGACAGTTTGTTGTTTTTCTTGCAGATTAACTTTTTCACACTTAGCTCCGTGTTTTGTGTCAAAATGTCGTCGTAGATTGTACCGACTCCGCCTCAAAACACAAAAAACACACAGGTTTTTCTCCTCAAAGCACAAACTTGTATTCGCCTTCACTTTTCTTCCTCCAAACTTCCTTCCACACCGACAATTTTCCTCTTCATGAACATTTTGTGATGATTATTTACAAATATTTCTCAGTGTCACTTGTTGGGAAAATCTCATTAGTTTATTGTCAGTGCAAACATTAAAGCAGCACAGACTTATTTTAAAATGACAGTCATGCCTTTTAATTTATCTTCTCGCGGGCCACATAAAATGACATGGCGAGCCGCATTTGGCCCCCGGGCCTTGAGTTTGACACATGTGCTCTACAGAAATAAACGGTTTAAAACACAGAAACGACTCCTCTTTTCATACTAAACAAATATCTGCTTCTGTGTAATTTCACTTGTTCAGAGGAGAAAAGAGTGACTTTAAAGTGGAGCCGTGATGGGTTTTTGGAGCGAGTGCGGCTGCTGCTCCGGCGAAACGAGCTAGAATTACACTATGAAGGAGAGCTAAAAATAGTACGAGCGAATACACTGCTTTTAATATTTAGACGCCCTGTTGGGAATCACAGCTCACACTGACATCGCGAGGCTCGGTTTAGTTTGCGCCGCCCGTGGAAGTGAAAATGTAGACCTGGTGTTAACGGATTGGTTTATTCTATTATCTCCTGCCTCATATATGGTCTACACTAGGTAAAGAGGCACTACGCAACATTTCTGGTGGAGCGTCATAGACCGTATATGCAAATTTTGGTCTTAAATGTTCGTATTAACCCGCTCTACGTGATCCTGGGGTTTTTATTTCGCTATTGCGTCTGTAAATCGAGATATTGAACGTTAATAACAGACAAATCGCTCCC
>NC_047141.1:31102273-31109773 GCF_009829125.3 Periophthalmus magnuspinnatus | reverse complement strand
TGAGCCGTGCCCCCACCAGTCTCTTTAACAGGAGCTCCAGGTCTGTGCAGCCTGAGCCGGCCATCTGGTTCCTCCGGGTGAGCCACACGCTCATCTTAGCCTGGCCTAGGATAAAATTGACTAAAACAACAGTTCTACGATTGGCCACAGAAAATTTGGGTCCAAACACAAAGAGTTCCCGGGTGAGTGTTTGTCCCAGAGTCTGCAACCAGCGTCCCAGGAGACTGAGGAGGGGGGCCAGCCGAGGACAAGACAACCACAGATGTTCAAGTGTCTCTTCTTCTTGGCAGAAGGCACAGTGTCTGTCTGATCTTGGGTCAAAGTGGGCCACATGTCTGTTTGTAGCCACGGCCCCATGCACCACCCGCCACTGAAGATCCGCACAGCGTTTCTCCACAGGAGGGTGGTACAGGGACCTCCAGCAGCCTCGTGGAGAAGAACCCGGGGCCAACACAACTGACCACCTGGACTCTGGGACACCAAACAGCTCGGCTCTGTGGAGGACTTTGATGCATAAAGTATGGAGGTCCTTCTTCTTTACTGCAGACATCTCTGGGAGGACAGGGGAGTCAAACGATAGCAAGCCTCCATTGTTGTTCTGTGGTCCTCCAGCGGCCCGCACACACAGCGAAGGAAAGGGTCCTGTCTGGACGGGTGGAGATTGTCCATAGAGCCCCAGTATCTCTCTGAAGTGCACAGGGAGTCCATGCTGCACCTCCCACAGCAGCTTCTGCAGCACACGCTCAGACCTCACCCCGGTCTCCCGGCTCAGCTGGGCTGCACTCTTCCAGCCTCGCTCAGTCCTCAAGTTCATCAGCTTGGTGATCCCTGCAGCCACAAATGCCTGTCTCATGTGGGTAGAGTCCAGCAGGCCGCTCCTCACCACAGGGTTAAAAAACAGTGGCTCTTGCCCCACGCGTCCATATGGCTCCTCCCTGGAGCACTCCAGCACCGAGCTCCAGGCCTTCAGCACACACTGGTAAAACCTTGATGTCCCCGATAAGTCTGCTGCCTTCAGGTCCAAGAGGAACAGGTGCTTATCATAACACAGTCCTCCCACTCGGCGCAGCAGGACAGCTGCCGTCTCTGTCCACAGTTGTTGGGGGCCATAGAGGAAGCGTTTGGCTGTCCACAGACGGAGTGCCGCCAGTCTACTGGAGATGTCCACTAACCCCTGTCCTCCCTCCTCCACAGGTAAGTACAGCACTGCAGCCTTCAGCCAATGATAGCCACCCCAGAAAAAGTCCACCAACCTCTTCTGAATATCTGCCACCACAGAGTCCGGAGGCTGTAAGATGGTAAAACGGTGCCACAGACAGGAGGCAGCCAGAGTGTTGGCCACCAGGGCTCTCCCCCTGTAAGACAGCTGGGGCTGGACCCAGGCCCATCGAGACAATCGGGCACTCACCTTTTCCACAAGACCATCCCAGTTCTTTGTCCGAAACTGCTCGCTCCCCAGAAACACGCCCAGACACTTGAACCCCTCAATGCTCCACTGCAGCCCCCCGGGAAGGACGGGCCTCGCCTGGTGCTCCCATTGTCCCAGGAGGTAGGCCTCAGACTTTGACCAGTTTACCTGTGCGGATGAGGCGCGCTCATAGAGGGACAGACTTTGCTGCACTGTCTCCACGTCCTCCTGCCCTGAGATGATCACAGTAATGTCATCTGCATAGGCCGACAGGCAGAGGGGCTGTGAGGCCTGCTCCAATCTGAGGCCCCTCAATCCTCTGCCGAGCTTCCGGAGCAGTGGCTCTATGGCCAGAACATAGAGCATCCCTGACAGAGGACAACCTTGCCTGATGCCCCTCTTCACCTCGACCGGCCGGCTGAGTCCTCCCCCCACCCTTAGCAACACTGTGGCTCCTTCGTATAGAGTCTCCATCCAGCTGATGAACTTTGTGGGAAACCCAAACGCACCCATAGTCTTGAACAGATAGTTATGGTCTACCCGATCAAATGCCTTTTGCTGGTCGATTGACAGGAGACCGACATTCAAGTCCTTTGTTTTTCTGATGTCTATAATGTCCCGGATGAGAAAAACATTGTCCATAATAGTCCGTCCAGGGATGCAGTATGTCTGTGTTGGTAAAATTATACTGTCCAAGCACTCCTTTAGTCTGTTAGAGAAGACTTTAGCAATTATTTTATAATCTGTACAAAGCAGGGACACTGGCCTCCAGTTTTTCAGCAGAGTCAGGTCACCCTTCTTTGGCAACAGTGCCAGGACCGCTCTAGTGCAGCTGCGTGGAAGCCGACCCAAATCCAGGGCTGAAGTGAAGATGGCATGTACATCCTCCCCCAGCACCGACCAGAACCTCTTGTAGAACTCTGGAGGCAGACCGTCGATCCCAGGGGCTCGGCCACAACTGAGCTGCTGCACTGCAGAGTTCATCTCCTCCTGAGTAACCGGAGAGGCCAGAGCTGCTGCCTCAGAGTCCTCCAGCTCAGGCAACCCCTCCATCATCTGCCCCCGACTCTCCTCGTCACATTCACCGGCCCCAAACAGTTTACTGTAGAAAGTAATGGCCTCCTCTCGCATCAGTGACGGGTCAGAAGTGATCTCCCCGTTAGCCAATTTGAGGTGCATTAGACTATTTGATGCACTACTTTTCTTTTCTAAATTAAAAAAGTAGCGTGTGGGTGCGTCGATCTCATGCAGTCTAATAACCTTCGCCTTGACTAGCGCCCCTTTTGCTCTCTCACTCATAAATGACCTAAGAGCACCCTTCCTATTTGCCCACGTGCTTCTACTCCCTGTTCCCCTGATCAGTCCCTCCTCTATGAGGGCTACTTCCTTCTCTAACTGCTCCAGCTCTTCCCTCTCTGAACGATGTGAATGTGACATGTACTGTTGGACGAATAGTTTGATTTGGGTCTTCCCCACCTCCCACCACTTGAGCATGTTCTCAAAGTCTGCCTTCCTGCACCTCCACTGTTCCCAGAACTCCCCGAAGGCCTGGATGAACCCCCTGTCCTGCAGAAGTCTTACATTCAGGCGCCAGTAGGGGCAGCGTGGAGCACATGCTGGTAGAGTGCACTCCATTGTGGCCAAATGGTGATCTGAAAAACCAATAGGTATTATTTGGGCTCTTTTGAGATGGGTCTTGTGCGATTGGTTGATGTAGATTCTGTCCAGACGAGCTGCGCTCACACTGCCCCCACTGGCGCGGACCCATGTGTACTGGCGTCCCATAGGGTGGCACTGCCTCCATGTGTCCATGAGGTCATTCTCCCTCAGTACACTCGCCAACAGAGCTGCTGTATTTGGGTGGGGCTCTACCGTGTTCCTGTCGTGAGTGTGAGTCGTGCAGTTCCAGTCCCCTCCCACCACTATCACAGAGTCACTGTTAAACGTTTTGAGCTGCCTGTTAAGAGTGTGCACTAGCTGTGTGCGGCTCACAGGTGAGGTGTGTGCATAGATGTTTATGAACACAAAGTGTCTATCCTTAATAGTCCCCTGCACCACCTGCAGCCTGCCTCCCTCTACCTCCAGGTGAGTGGCATTACCCAGCCTCACCCCCTCAGACACCAGTACTGCTACTCCAGCACTCACATTAGTCCCATGGCTCATAAAAATTGGCCCTGACCAAGCCCTGCTCCAGTCTGTCTCATTGTCTCCTGTGCTGTGTGTCTCCTGTAGGAATAACACATCAATATGTTTAAGTTTAACCATTTCAACCACCGCTGCTTGCCTTTCTCTGTCCCTGCCCCCATTAATGTTCAGGGACCCTATCTTGAGGCTCTCCATAGGAAAATAGAAAGGAAAATAGAAAACAGTAAAAAGATGCAAGCTGAGAAAAAAAACACCAAAGTGCACCTCCCATTATTTCAGTTTACTGGTCCCTGCTCCTTTCCTGCCCTTACTGAGCTTTGCTAAAAGCTTTGCCAGTCTATACCTTTTCTTTTGACTTAACTGTTTGATACCAACCTGCCTTTTCAATTTCCTGACTGAGTTGATGAAGCCATCAACATCGGGGAAGAAGTCTTGTACATTAACTGCTTTGTTTCCATAAGTGACATCCAGGAACTCATTAATATCTTTAATAGAGTAAGGAGCAGGTTCATCTGGCCCCGCCTCCTGAGACATATCTGAGAACTGTGACAGTGTGTCCTCCTCATCCCTGTCCTCTCCGTCCTCACACTGCTCACTGTCCTCTCCCGCTACGTCCCTGTCCTCTGCGCCCCTGTCCTCTGCGCCCCTGTCCTCTGCGCCCCTGTCCTCTGCGCCCCTGTCCTCTGCGCCCCTGTCCTCTGCGCCCCTGTCCTCTGCGCCCCTGTCCTCTGCGCCCCTGTCCTCCGCGCTCTCAGTGTTCTGTGACGGGGCCGGGGCAGTGGTTACACTTTCTCCCAGCATGTCCGTCTCCTCCTGCTGTGGCTCACTCTGCATCTCTGCCTCAGTCTGATCATCTGTTGCTCTGGAGGGCCCTGGTTGCTCCTCCACTGTCTCGGGAGTGGCACCGGGTGTATGGGCTCTCGGTGCGCCCGCCTCCCGCTCGGCCTCCCCGCCCCGTGGCTCTCGGTGGGGGCATGACGCGCGCTTGTGCCCTACATCTCCACACTCAAAACACTTCATGCTCCCTGAGCTCACATATAAAGTGTAGTGTCTGTTTTCAAACTTAACAGCAAAAGACAGCTCAAGTGCACCGCTCGGATCATTTAAATACATGAAGCACTGGCGTCTGAGCGACTGTACGTGCTGCAGACGGGCGTCTTTACAGCCCAGACGCACCGGCCTTAAACCACTGGATATTTTACCAAAGCGCACCAGCTCCCTCTCAATACACTCATTAGATATGAACGGTGGTACACCGGACACCGTCACCCTCACAGACGGCACAAACAGTGGAGACACCGACACGAACTCGTTCTCCAGCACCAGTCCGCTCTCTACGGCGTCATGAACGAAACGCGTTTCACGTAAAAACGCGACCACCGCCCTGTTCATACGTGAACCAAACACAATATTTTCATGGCCCACCTGCTCCCCCAGGGCCAACAGCACCTGCTCTACAGTGACCCGCGGGTCAGTCACTACTCTGACCCCGTGTTTGAGTGACAGGGCCTGCGCGCCCTCCTCCGGGAGGGACGCCATGCCCGACACCACCGGGCACAGGACACCGGGCACCGGACAACTCGCTCAAAGTTTAACACAAACCAACACAATAAAACCCCCTTACCTTCTACTGAAGAGTGACAGCAGATAGATGGAGAAAAGTGTCCACTCACACACGCAGTTCTCTTCCTCCTCAAACGCAAACCTGCCACACGCTCACACGCACACGTGCACCCAGCATGCAACAGGAGAGAGAGAGAAAGAGAGAGAGAGAGACACAGAGAGAGAGAGACACACACAGAGAGAGACAGAGAGAGAGACAGAGAGAGACACAGAGAGAGACAGAGAAAGAGACAGAGAAAGAGACAGAGGAAGAGAGACAGAGAAAGACACAGAGAGAGAGAGAGAGACAGA
Organism: Periophthalmus magnuspinnatus; assembly: GCF_009829125.3. Classification (NCBI taxonomy): domain Eukaryota; kingdom Metazoa; phylum Chordata; class Actinopteri; order Gobiiformes; family Gobiidae; genus Periophthalmus; species Periophthalmus magnuspinnatus. The sequence continues at coordinate 31,104,306 of NC_047141.1, read as the reverse complement.
GAAAGAGACAGAGAGAGAGAGACAGAGAGAGAGAGACAGAGAGACACAGAGAGAGAGCCAGAGGGAGTGAGACAGAGAGAGAGACAGAGAGAGAGAGACAGAGGAAGAGAGACAGAGAAAGACACACAGAGAGAGAGAGAGACAGAGAAAGAGACAGAGAGAGAGAGACAGAGAGAGAGAGACAGAGAGACACAGAGAGAGAGACAGAGGGAGTGAGACAGAGAGAGAGACAGAGAGAGAGAGACAGAGAGACACAGAGAGAAAGAGATAGACACACAGAGAGAGAGAGAGAGAGAGAGAGACAGACAGTGAGAGAGACAGAGAGAGAGACAGAGGGAGTGAGACAGAGAGAGAGACAGAGAGAGAGAGAGAGACAGAAAGAGAGAGAAAAACAGACAGAGAAACTCTTGTGTCTGTAAATCAAGATCTGAACATTAATAACAGACAAATCAGGTCCTTCTTTCCCTGAGGTCGCTCCCGTTAGCGTTAGCAACAGGTTTGATTGACAGCGTTGCTATGCACCCGGTGGAAATGGGCGTTTCCTTGAACAGCTTCACTCTGGATTGGCTCTTTGGTTGCTATGATACTCGTGAGAACTCTGCTCCAAATTCACCGATATAATGACCAACCTCGATGAGCTTCATTTGGAGCTGAACGCTTCTTTACACAGTCTGTGTGTGAAATATATAAATAAAATCGCCAAACATTTGTTCTTCTTTAAAATACTGACAGGTCCAAATTGTCCATTTAATTAAAAAATACACATTTTTACATTTTACAGTTATTTTACAAATATTTTACACAGTTGCTGATAAATCTGATGCTATATTTCATATTTACAAGACATATTTGTCTGGATTATGATTTAGAAACACCAAGGGCAGAGAATCAAAAGTCACAAGTGTCAGTTTAAAAAGAAAAATAAAAAAATTCTGTAGATGAAAGCTTCTGTTGTCACACTTTTTCATAGTTTGTCCAGGGGTGCGACTTATACTCAGATGCGACTTATATGTGAAATATATGTTTTTTTTTCTTCATTATTATGCATTTTTTGGCTGGTGCGACTTTTGTATCTGTATTTAAAATAAAGTGCAGATACAAAACATTTATAGGACAGGCTTGTATATAAGTATTTCTTCAGCCTTTTCCTTTTGTTTTGGTTAAAAAATGCATTTATAAGTTGAAAATTATGTAAATTATTAAAAAAATACTAACCAAAAATAAAACAATCATCTTCGTCGTCATACTTAAGTGCAGTACTTTACTACTTTTACTTCGTTATGTTCCACCTCTGTGAACAGATGGAGTCTGGATTATACCTCCCTCATTTAAACGTCACACAAGTCATTTTTATTTTTGAATCATAGTTACCTGAACATCACTGACTCCATTTTGATTGTCAACCCTCAATGTGTCTGATCCATGGTTAAAGTCAAGGTAAACTTTATGTGTCCTCTGCATTTGACCCGTCCTTGAGGAGCAGCGGGTGTCAGAGAGCAGCGACCCGGGACCTGGGACCTGGGACCTGGGACCTGGGACCTGAGACCTGAGACCTGGGACCTGAGACCTGAGACCTGGGACCTTGCACCTTCTTGTTTTGGGGCGAGAGAGCTTAATGTTCCATAGTTTGTTCCATCTTGAACCTGGGCAGTGTTCAGACTTGACTACACTCCCCGTCCTCTTGCTCGGACATTTCTTCTTGTAGGTCCCAAAAGTGCAGGCTCTTGTTGATTCCCTCCATTAAACTCTCTCCTCCAGGCGTTAAATGATCCATCACCTCCTCATCATCAAAGCACCAGCCGGGCCAGTCCACGTTCACACCGTCTGAGAACATCGCGCTGAAACACAGAGAAACTTTAATACCTACATATACTTATACTTATACTTGTATTTAGTATTGTCCATGGTGAGATAATCAGATCATTGTGTGTAGTGTACTGTCTACATCATTCTTAAACCCCGCTCAGCTCCTCCTCCTCACACTGACCTGTTCCTCAGGTCGTCCTCGTCCCCGTCCACCAGCTGCTCTCTCC